>NW_024583335.1:16191-19687 GCF_018398535.1 Haplochromis burtoni
GTTAAGGCGTCTGGGAAGGGATCTCAAAACTGGATTATAGATGGCAGAGAGTTGGTGTCGTAAACCACCGCCTCTGTTCAAAGATGGTCGCTCACAGTGGACATAGATGGCTTGTTTTACACCAACACCAACTGCCTGCCTTGTTTGTAATCTCATCACTAAATCCAGTATCAGTGCCTTCATATGCATAAGATGGAAAACAATTAATTCTTACAAATGCAGGCCAAGAGTTGTCTGCTGAGAATAAAAATAGTTTTATTAACCGTTTACTACCCACTGGGTCCCTGATGACGTATCTAGCCAACTCAGGTGCCAGTGATTCTAAAAATCAAGCATGTAAATTCTGCTAACTCATTTTGCCTTCCAGACACTATTTTTTAAAGACATGCAAATTCTTCAACTTTCTATTAATCATTAACAAAAACAAAAAGAAAAAAAAATATTTAAGTAACTTTTCTTTAAGTTTTCTTAAAAAAACATAAAACCATTCACCACAATAACTTAAAGTTAACAGAGTTGTTCCTCCCACATTTCCAAATCTCGCTTCCCCAGCAGTGTAACAATAAGATACATTTTGATATTAGGACCAACTTGTTATACCGAATATTGTAGTGATCTATAATGCTCAGCATGTTCAGCAAGTCATAACATACACTGAATAAATGCTAAAACTTGAATAATACACGTGCATTAGTCACTCAGGATGGAAGAACTACGTATTCTAGAAATAAAGAGACAAAATAAAAGACAATAATAAACACAATAATTATGAAAGGTTTTTTGTGTGTGTGTGTGTGATTTCTGGCTTTAACATTACGTGTTTTTTTGTCTTTTCTTATTTTTTTAATATGCAGAGATTGTTTAACATATTTTCTAGAATAGGATCCCGTTTACTTGTGAAGTGTCAAAAAAACTACAGCAAAACCATAATAAATGAGATGAATATCAAACAAAACAAAAAAAATCACATATATCCAAATGTGCTTTAAGAAATTATAAAACTTTCAGTTTTTATGAGAGCAAGGAAAAAATCCCATTGTCTTTCCACTATTCAGTATGTATTAAAACATTGTTTAAGACACTGAGGCAGTGTGTATGAAAATCTGATCATTTTAAACTCAAAACTGCCAGAAGATTAAAATTCTACAAGCACCAGTAAAATTGTTATTTGTAAACAATTCTAAATAAAATTTAATTTTCAAACCCAAAGACAAGTTCAAAATTCATGTACGATCTTTCTCCCATATGTTGCTTGTTGTGTGATGAAATGGACACTCGGGGGAGCTGGTGGTGTATAATTTACTCAAACAGCCTGTGGAGGCGTTCCTTTCAGCAACAACTTGTGAAGAAAAGAACCAACTTCTCAAAGTATTTTTTATTTCATCCGCTTAATTGGAAGCGGCTCCCTCAGTGTCGACTATATACATTTAATTTTGTGAAATATACTGGAATATTTATAATTAGATTTATTTGTATTTATTAGAGCTCTTTTGTTATATTTTGTAACTGTATCAATTAATTAATGATTAATTATTATTAATAATAATGAATCCTAAAAATAATAATTACACATGGAATTATTTGGTACAGTTTTTTTGGCTCCTGGAAAATGTGAAACTTCCCAGAGTTTTGGATGCCAGGGGTTTAACAGCCATCTGTATGTGCTTATAATGACAAAACTAGAATAGATATCTGCTTAAAAGAGATTTGCTAAGCGCTAAGGTATTACTGAGGTCATAGTAGGTGGTGTTGTTATACCAGACCTCAGATATCAAAAACATTAAAAACCTAAAGATTTACGCTGACATAAGGGTTCACCTGAGAGTTAGTTATCTCCTCGTGGCTGCGTGCACACTCTGCTGCTTCCAGGAATGTACTATAAAAAGATACACATAAAAATGAACTCAACCAGAATGTTAAGATCATAAAATAAGAAGTATAAACCAGCAGAATTATTAACCAAAATGTTACTTGTTACAAGATGTTACATTTTTCTTTATGTATGTAATGCATGTGTTAAGTTGGAGTTTCATTTCACAGACATTTTGTTGACTTCCTGGTTCACACTCCAAAGGCACACAGTGAGCAAACAGACTGCTATAGTCCCTCCTCTCAGACCTAAAGGACTGCTTGAAGAGCTCAGGTGTGTCTTACACATAAAAGCAACTCAGATCCAAGTTCACTTGGACTTCATCTGAAACTTGTAAACTTGACAGTTTTTTCTTAAAGGTAACAATTCTTAAAAAACAACAACAATAAAAAACTATAATAACTGGTTATATCAGATGTAGTTTATCATAAGAGAGCAAATTAGATGACCAACATAGTAACACTAACTCTCTGAGTGAGTTTGTGTCTGGTAGAAAGGCACAACAGCAGCTACACATCTACAGACGAAAGTTTTTTACTCACCAAACTACTGCTGCGCTGGGGAGATCCGCTGACTTCTGGAAGGAAGCGGAAAGCAACTGAATGATACTGAGCGGGAGGAACCTGTAACCAAGAGAGACTTGATCTCATGGTAACCTATTAACCAATCACATGTGTAGAGGTCTTTTGGGGGCGTTTTTACTTTGCATGTTAAACGCTGGATGAGTGTGGGAATAAACCCACAATCGAGTTAAATGAATCAAAAAAAGTAATTTAAGCTTTGCACATGTCTGTGGCTCTTAGAACCACTGGTCTAGAGTTGTGTGTGCGGACAGGGGTGAAGAAAGAGAGGGAGATATTACATGATTTTATAATGTATAACCCTCTGTAAGAGGAATAAATGAATCAGTATGGTGTTTTCCTTCATTTACATGCTTGGCTGCAGTGTCCTGAGAGAGAACCTGGCACTCTGTGGATTACATCTTTCTCTTGGATGTGCTTTAACCCTTTAAAGCCTAGAGCAGGGGTCGGCAACCTGCGGCTCCGGAGCCGCATAGTCCTTATTTAGTCCTTATAGTGCGGCTCGGCATGGTTTGGGAGAATAAATTATAAGTATGTAGCTGAAGTGTATTTTATTTATTTTAGTTCTTTTTTAACTTGTGGTTCTAAATTGGAAGATTATTGTGATATTGAAATATAAAAATAAAATTATATTTTATTATTTTTTTCATCGCTCAAAATAAGCGTCACACTCGCGGAAGCCGGTGTACTCGCCGAAACGCCGTGCATTTATCGAGACTTTCAACCATTATTATTATGGATCTTCGGATCCACATTATGTCAGCAGCTATTTTCCACCGTGAACTATGTTAAAAACAAACACCGCTCACGCCTCACAGATGACAATAAAGATGAAATTGACTTCGTACAGCAGCGGTCTGCAGACGCTGTGCGCAAAGGTTCAGGAGCAGAAGTCCCATTAAACATATCATGTGTTGGGATTCAGAGATTCTTTTATTGCTACCATATAATTTGCCTTATGAAGAATGTATTAATAACATGTTTCACAGTATCATTTATCAGTAATATTTCCTACAGGGTTTATATTGCATTGAATATGTCTGTC
>NW_024583335.1:21388-26163 GCF_018398535.1 Haplochromis burtoni
TGCCTCTGAGTCCTGCGTGTGAGTCCTCAAGCGAACCGTGACATATATACAGTATTATCTTCATTTTAGATGTCAAAAAGTATTTGTGGCTCCCAGTGTTTTCATTTTGCGTGGAAACCGGGTCCAAATTGCTCTTTGGGTGTTAAAGGTTGCTGACCGCTGTCCTAGTGTATTAAATTTGATACATGTTTTTCGTGACTTTAAATTACAATAGATTTTGAAGCAAATGTTATTGTAAATGCTAGATTTAGCAAATATGATACAAATTAAAAGTACATTAACTAAAATGAACAAAAGTATAGTAATTAAAATTTAGAGAGTGCCAAGATGAGTAAGCCTGATGAAACTTTACACTAAAAAAAGAAAAAAATATATTAATAGCAGAAGGAAGCACATTGGTGGGTTTCATCAGTCTCTAGTCACATGTATTCAACAAAAATACAAAAGACTTATTCATCAAGATACTGATCAAACGGCAAGTTTATTGCAAAGGTTTGCTTTTTATAGCAACAATAAAAGACCACTTTATCTTGAAAAAGGACATTTATGAGGCACTGAAATATGGACTTCACACGACCAGGGGTTCGCTATCTGGCATGGGCAATGACTCAGAGGAGTTATTAAAAGTGAGAAGCATTTACTATAAGCTTTAAAATGTGTACTTTTAGAATGTGAATAAAGGGTTGTTTTTTAAGATATTAAATGCATCACCACAGGTGAGTAATCAGGAGGGTTTTCCATTTTCATTTAAACGCAATCATGAAAATTCTCATAAGTGAGCAAAGGTAAACAGGTAAGAAAGCAAATTATTAACTGCTCTTTTTAACTTTCTCTATTTCCAAGCTAACGTTAGCTAGTCTTGCTCACTGATGACAATGGCCCTCACGAGTGCAAGTTCATAAACACTTATCCAAGTCCTTAACATGGAAATAATCTCAAAAGCTCTTAGGTGAAACTGTGAGAGTCAGCTACGGTCCGATTTTTCTAAGCACATTACCAATAAACAGCATTTACTACAATGAAAAAGCTGCCCAACACACATTTATTTAGTAAATGAACTATATAAATCTTAATTATGCCAACAGGAATGACCCTTCAGACATTAATATTCAATATTTCAAACATGCAACAGAATTTTCTTTATGAAACCACATGTCCAATAAAAAAATAAATTTCCATCATTTTAACCACCTTTTGTTGTTTTTATTACTTAATTAATACAAAGTCATCAGCAGTAGTCGTGATAAGAGAGCAGTTTGACTTTGCAAAGAAAAGCTTTGTTTCTGACGCATGTGCAAACTGTTAATGTTTACAGGTCATCACTGTTACTGAAACAAATTCCATTTTAAACATAAGAGTGGGACCCTGTCCCTACGGTTCCTTACACATTCTCATAGACTGGCTTTATCTGATAAGTATGGTGAGCCTGAGAGGTCAAACACAATGCAACTTAAGAAAGCACCCGCAAACAGAAAAATACTCCGGAAGCACACAAAACACAATAGAAGAAAAAAAAAAAACAAAAAAAAAAAAAAAAAAAAAAAAAAAAACCCCAAATCAACAGGCAACACAAAATAGGAGTGTTTTTTGGGGAGACATTAAGGTGACAAAACAGCTGTGGGAGTGCCAGAAACCAAAGTATGCAAAGAACTGCACAAAGAGATGCAAGAAGCAAAGGGTTCATCAGTGTTGTGAGGGAGGAAATTATGCTTGTAATGTGCTTTTTAATCATATTCATATAATACTGTAGATAAATATTCACCATTAGCTATTTACTGCTAGCCGGTCCCTTCCGCAGCTGTTCCATCACATTATCATCTCCTCAAAAACACTTCAGTTAAATAAAACACAATGCAACTCAACCGAAGTTGCAGTGTGTTTGACTCAGGGCCACTGTAGATTAGCATCTGTGGGCAGGCAGACTATGAGGACTGCCTCGTTTGTAGAGCCTTAAATGGCCATTAAAGGAACTACAGTCTTTGGCACTTGGTCACTTGATTCATTTTAGTTCTGAGTTTAATGCACCTTACATCTCATCAAGCTTTATATTCACTGGCACTGGCACCTGTATTTATATACATTTGTGCTGAATAAAAGCAGAATCTATACCTTTATGCAAATATAAACCAATGGTAATATCTTTGTTTCTACGTTGTGATTACATGTGGAATCGACAGGTCATTCTTAAATAACTCAAATTTGTAACTGTGTTCCTGTTCAGTAAGCATTAATGTTCTGAATTAACCTCCAAACAAATGGAGTGACTGTGGTTATGTGTCAGACTGGAACTGGGCATTTAAATGACCCTGTTCTGCTCGTTCATGGAGGTTTTGCTTCATAAGTCCATTCATTCATAAACACACACGTGACACGTTGACACCTACTGCTACATTAAATTAACCATTTACCAACTTCAGCTTCATATAAATTACAACAACAGACACTCAAATTATTTTCAAAAACAAAAGAGTACATTAAATGTAAACAGTGTAATGTGTACACAACAACAATTTAGACTGGACTGGGTAACACTTTATAGTAAATAGTAGGGAAATTTACTTTAATGTTTATGATAATGTTTACTTATTAAAAACTGATTTGAAACCCAATCTGTGAACATTATCCAACTGAGGGCTGTCGAGGTGCCACGTGCTGAATCTAGTAATAGTTTTTATTCACATGTACTCCTAAACTCAGTTTACAGGCCAAACCAAAGACTATTAAATGCAAGTGAAACACTCAAACCTCCAAGCCCTACCACCAGCATTAACATACTCCTTTCCATGACAACATAAAAAAAAAAAAAAAAAAAAAAAAAAAAAAAAAAGGTTTTCTTTCAGTAACCACAATCTTTCGTTAATATGAAAATCCTGAATCCAAGAAAACAACTTTTAAGTTGGTTTTACAGGTGATTGATGGAAACAGTATCACCGCTCCAAGTAAACAAATATATAATATAAAGTAGTTTGTGTGTGGCAAAGTTTAACTAGAAAAAAAATAGGATATTTTGAATGTGCCAGTGCAATGTGTGTTATATAGCTGGACCACATACAAATTTTTCATGATCCTGGAGATATTTATATGGACACGGCTGCAGGAAAGGGATCCTATTCTTCAGATTTTCAGCTGAAATTTGGAAACCGTTTATAATGGGCCTCACTAGAAGAGAACCTGGAGGACACAATAAGCTCTGAGGTGATTTTTATCACATCCTCTCACAACAAGAGCAACATTAGGTGAAAGCATGATAGAAATCCCAACATTTAAGTGTGCACTTTGTGACTATAGAGGCATGAAACAACCAGAAGACCATGTCATAAATCCAGGCTGAGAATTCAGAGTGATCCGACTGTGGCTGCACAGTCAAGGGAAAACTATTTTTCATCAAACCTGAACTGTGACTTTGATAAACATGATTCACTTATTACAAGTCTAACACCTGATGAGACCTGTTTAAACTTGGAATGGCATTCACATGATCAAATATGCCAGAGAGCTAGTGCATAAGACCAAATTTATTTTCACTTTCATTAACATGGCAGGATAAATTACAACACCTTATGAATTCTATGAAAACTGTGCAACAAATTGCTGCCGAGAGTCACACCGGACCTTTGCGTTTTATCAACGCTGTAGGAGACGTATTCTTTCATTTCTACCACAGTTCAGCATAACAAACAGAATCAACATTGCACATAGTACACAGCGTACTTCAGTAATTTGCATTGGCACTGTCAAATACTGTCATGTTACAATTAATCAATGTGTCCAAATGTTACCCAGAGCTGTCCTTATTATAAGCAATCCAATACAGATAAAGTCTAATGAGAAAGAGAAATGTTTTATTAAAAAAAAAAAAAAAGAAGAAACAAAAAAAGGGGGAGTGTGCAAATTAAACACGAAAATCTGTAAGACAGAACAAAGTAAAGCATCTTTCAGGTAAACAGAAATGGCATGCATGACAGCAACACTTCCAGACCAAACTAGATTGATCTGTCAAAATACTGGCTCTGTGCTCCAATCACTCTGTTTGGGTTGGCAGCAGTTTTGGGGTCGTGTTGAGACTCTGACGCTTTCCGTTTACTCTGCAGTAAACCATGTGAGAGTTTAGTCCGAGAACACGAAGTGAAAAACTTTGAAAGCAGCTGCATTCGGTTCCTTGTAGCGCCTACTGTGACAGTTTGCTATCACACGTGTCCTGAGTGTAACTCGACTCCAGTCGTACTTATGGCGGTGTTCCTCGGGGCTTTACTCGAGGCCCAGGGAGAAATTAATGCCGTGAACGATACCAATGATGATGGGTTGCCAAGCAACCAAATATCTGAGCCAGTCGAGAAGCTGCCCGTAAAGGACATGCGTCTTCTCCCAGCTGGAAATTGAGGAATTAAGGACAAAAATCATGTTTTCTAGACAAATTTCAGGGGTGCACTGTACTGATAAAGAACAGTGAAATCAAATAAGTAAAAGCACATTATGTTGAATGTTACAAGGACAATGTTAATAGTTTATGCTTCTTTAGTTATTTTGATATGACTTAGAAATCACTTTCTATGAAGATCTTAAGAAGTTTCTACTTTTTTGTTCATTAATTCAACGTTATCTTTTCTTTAAAAAAAAAAAAAAAAACATCATATAACAAAACCCCCCAGCAATACTTCAATTGTCAGCCCGTAATGGACAGCAAAAGGAAGCAAAAGGATACGGGTTGTTCATCATCCTCTTCAAGTCAACCTTCTCATTGCAGTAAGGACACGTCTGCTTTTTACCCACAATGC
>NW_024583335.1:27321-28325 GCF_018398535.1 Haplochromis burtoni
TCAGCAAAGTCTCTGCCCATGACGCCGTAGTAAAGTCCATAAAACAGCATAATCACACCAACATCCATCGAGTCCTCTGCTTTGATCCTGTACAAAGAGAAAAAGGAATAACTCAGTTATTTAGCTGTACTCATGTCAGTACAGCTAATTTAACTGTACTCAATGGAACTGAGAGACATTTAAATGGAGTTTTGTAACTACCACTTAGTATCCAAAAAGCCACTAAAGAGGCGTTACACTGTATCTGATGGTATTCTGTCCTGGACATGTAAAAGGTGAAAGGTCAGCTGTTTGACAGCTCACTCAGCCAAAATCATATTTAAGATGTTAAGACCACAGTTTAATCAAATTAACCATATCTTCAACTCTTGACCCCTCAGTCACCTGATTTATTAAACTTTAATCTGTTTAAAACATGCAAACATTTACCTTCACAGCATGAATATTTTCTAAGCCAGTTAACTTAGACAAGAGGTGGATTAGCATTTTGTTGCTTTTAATTATGTTTCCTGTATCCTTTGGCCTGCTGGATATCTTAAGCAAGGGGATACCCACATCTGGACTGAAAGTATGTTTGAGGTCTGTTAAAAACCACAAGCACATCAACTGCAAAGTCTAGTTTGTATCATGGATGCTCTCTTCATGATTTGTTTACCTGCCTGTTCAACTTGTGATAAATGTATGGGGACATGAAGGGACATTTATATCCACTGTATCGTCCTCATATACTGGTTCAGAACTGATTTTTCATAGAGTGACTCTGAACTAAAACGTTTCAATACTTCCATTGAAACTGGTTTATTTGTGTTTTGTCTCACTATCTTAAACTCTTCCATGCAGTTGAAATCTCAAATAAAACATAACTCAGGGAAACTCAACCGGAAGTCAACACTGTAGCACCCTCTACAGTTCACTGCTACACTTGAGTGGCACTGGTAGCTTTCTGCATGTTTAGCCCATTCTGGAAATGAAACTCAGTGCAAGTGAAACTTAATGAAGTGAAA
>NW_024583335.1:30713-31978 GCF_018398535.1 Haplochromis burtoni
ATTATTTATAAACATAATGACCCAGATGTCTACAACTGTAATGGGTCTCTATTTCTAAACTGTATATTAATTAGCCAAAGGATAAAATACGGTGTAATTGTATGTAAGTTGCCATACCTCAGATAATCCGTTGTGAAATCTTTGGTCTTTTCTTTGTTGCAGTAAAATAAACTCTTTAGTTTGTCTCCACTGTTCCCCTTACCTCGGCGTCCTGCAGGACAGCGGCTTGCGGGTGGCTCTGAAGATGACGTAGCTAGTGATGACGGAGAACATCCCCCACATGGACAGAAAACGCCACCAGTACAGTTTGATGGTGAAGTAAAGAGGAACCACCCACATCTGGACCAGAGTCACCAGCTGTTGAGGACAGAGACGTAGTCCGTATTCAGTATCAGACTAAGCCTGCTGCATACAGTGGTGCGAATGGAAAATAGCACGTTTCTTCTCTCCCAGAGGACCAAGTCCTTTATACAACATCCTCCATTTACCCAGTCAGACAAACTAAACTTTAGCTGCTTTTTCACTAACATTCACACACACATTAACAGCAATTTGGAGTCTCCATCTTTCCCAAGGATAATTGCCTGAAGCAGAGTAAATACAACATGAATTATTTAAATTATTTCCAAAAGTTATCCAAACCTACCTGGCCATATGTGAAAAACTAATTGCCCCTTATCCACATAACTGGTTGTGCGACCCTTATGGGGAAAAAAAAAACTGCAAACAACTAACTGCCAATGAGCACCATGGAGGAATTTTGGCCCACTCTTCTTTGCAGAATTGTTTTAAATCAGCCTTGATGGTGGGGTTTTGAGCATGACCTGTTTAAGGTGAGGCCAAAGCATCATGACTGGATCATGTCCAGACTTTCACTGAGCCCAAAACCCCAAAACCTTCAATTTGGTGTTTTTGGAATCAGTCACTCGTGGATTTGTTCTGCTGCATAATTGAACTAAGCTTAACTGGACATTATCCTTCAGGATTTTCACCTGCAGATGGGGAAACAGCATTGTTGTACATCACTGCTAGCAGGAGTGAGTATATGCTAACAGCTGCAGTTAAGCTTACATGTGCAGAATGACACTGACACTGACACAATAAATGCTTGTAAACAAGTGTAGGGTGACTTGTTTCCTCTGGAGGATTTCCTTTGTGAGAAAATAACATTAGTAATGTAGTTAAGGCTATAAAACAGGCAAAAAGATTAAGTTTTCTCAGGAGCCTGAGAAAACTTAATCCTCAATATTAAAATATAAAAAAAT
>NW_024583335.1:33227-34660 GCF_018398535.1 Haplochromis burtoni
ATCCACCTCAGTGATCCTGAGGTGGATTTTAAAAAAAATGACGCAAAGAAAGGAACACCAGGCCATGACAAGCATTTTAGAGTCAGGCCTCTAAATGATGAGATCCTCAGTGCCTGCCAGGCTCATTACTAAAAAGGAGGGAGTTGTCAGTAGATGAAAGGATGAAAGGTGGCAACCAAAGCAAAAACTGGGATGACACAATATATGAAAGACAAATCGACTAAATGGGGGATGAAAATGTTTATATTGGCTGAATCAAGAAGTGGCTGCACCATCAGCTTTACCATATACACTGGCAAGAATCAAACTTCAAGTGAGCATGGGCTGGCCTATGATGTGGTGATGAACCTCATTTGGCTTTTTTGTCTTGGCACTGGATACCATGTTTACATAGACAATTTTTATACCAGTCCCAGACTGTTCCTGGACCTGACAAGCATGAGGTTTGGTGCATGTGGTACCTACAGGGAAAACAGAAAAGGATGTCCCAAAGACAGGGCAAATGCTCTGAACAGAAAATGTCAGAGGATCTGAGATGGATCAGAGGGCCCACTTGTTTTTGTGAAGTGGATGGACACACGGGAGGTGTCCGTGTGCTCCACCATCCATCCCTGCATTTTCAGGGGAGACGGTGAAGAGAAAGGTGAAGGATGGACACTTAGCTATCAGAGAAATCTCCTGTCCCACACCAATCATGGCATATAATAAAAATATGGGCGGGATTGACCTGTCTGACCAGCTCACTCAGTATTATTTCACTCACAGAAAAACTGCCTGCTGGTACAGGACCATGTTGCTGCATTTTGTGGACATTGCGACAACAAATGCATTCACCTTGCATCATGAGATATGCAGCGCCAACCAGGTTCAGTCCATAGCGCACAAAGATTCTATAGTGTGCGTCAGCTTTGTGGGATGGACAAGACAGGTGTTCCCCACAGCAGGAGAGCTGAACACATTCCTGTTCAAACTGTCACCGACACAGATGCTGCCCAAAAAGCCACTAAAGGCAGACTCAAATGTAAGCGCTGTCTCCAGGAGGACAACAGGTGGAGTGACACACCCTGAAAGTGTCAAGCCTGTGGTGTGCCCCTGTGCCTTGTGGTGAACAGAAAATGTCAGAGAGTTGTTTGAAAAATTCTACATAGGTTTCTAAAATTTACTATTTATATTAAACATGATTTGTTAAACATGTTTGTGGTTTTTACCATAAAAAACGAGACAAATCAGTGCCTTTAGCCTCCCAGCTGGCAGCACTCACATTGTAGGAGCGGTGGTGCCTCTGCTTCCACTGCACCAGGACTATCTGAGCCACCACCAGCGTGGCGATGAGGATCAGCACCATCTCTGCGTGCATGGCCTCGTGTCCTCTGTGCTTCATGTGCAGGCGCTCGTGTTGCACCCTGTATAGATGAAGAAGAGGAGGAGGAGGA
>NW_024583335.1:35660-36968 GCF_018398535.1 Haplochromis burtoni
ACAGGAAAAATAAAGTAAAGCAAAACTGTCATTGAAAAATACAAGCTTTTAATAATAGTAATTAATAATAACTCATTAGCATTATATAAAAACGCAGTACTGCATAACAGTGTAAAAGTCAGTTGCTTAGAAATATGTAACTTTTTTACCAAGTAGAAAATCAGGTACACCCATTTACCTACTTAATATGACGAACTTCTCATCCAACACCAACTCAACACTTCATGTATAGCCTGATTTATTCCCAAAATAGTCCTCGACACACTGGGTTTTCACAGTATAGTGAATTAATAATTTTACAAATGTTATTCTGTAGTGTTAAAATTTACATGATGCAATTTATGTTCTCCGGGATTCTTCTTCACGTCACTGAGTTAGATGTTGAATAGTTCATCAGTTACAATCTATCAAATATTTAAGCATTTGCCCAAGCAATGCAGCCCAACGAGAAGCAACAGTGTACAGTCTAAAACCCCTTATTGGTTAAATTGTTTGAATGACAATTTCAGCAAGAGAAGACAGATTAAAAACCAAAACAAAATCTTTCCGCACCTATTGGATCTTTATTACTTTAAAAATTATGTTCAAGTAAAAATACAAAAAACTAACTAACTTTGCCAGCATGCATGGAAAACAAAAATCAGTTATTTCAAAACTAAGAACATCTCATTTACGGTCACAAAACTGCCAGCTTGTTTTCTGTTTAAGATTCATTTTATTTTTAAGATTGGATGACAGCCATCTTTCAAACTTCAACCTACAAGGGAAAAAAACAAAAACCACCCTACACAGCTGACTTATGTTTGATTGCAGGTCCATCAACGTTGACGTCCAGCCTGAAAGTGAGATAAATTGAGATAAAGTTAGATCTGGAAGAGAAGAGTTCACAAGCAAAGATGCAATCTAATGTTCGCTCAGACATCCAAGGAAGATTTGAACCATCTTTGGTGTTTAAACCTCTGGTGGAAACTACGAATGGCAGGAAAAATCATCATCACAGCGATAAACTCTTCAAAGACGTAAGACTTCAACAAGTAACCGTACATACCAGCTTTAACAGCCTGGAGAATCCACAGATTAGCCTTGTATCCGTGGCAATTATCTCCCTGAAAGGGAGAATACAATTTAGTTCTTAGAGGTTGATCCTTTACAGAAACAGCCATTCAGCCTGAAAGTGAGATCGGGTTTAGGTCAGTACACAAAGCAGAAAGACACAAGATACAACAGGAATTAAATGTTCGCTCAGACATCCAAGGAAGATTTGAACCATCTTTAGTCTGTAGACCTCTGGTGGAAACTACGAATGGC
>NW_024583335.1:38400-39804 GCF_018398535.1 Haplochromis burtoni
TCAAGAGAGTTAAATCAGTACAATTACTACACATTAGCTTTTACACTAGTCTGCCGTTTCATCCAAAGTCTACAGATCTGTGCATCTACAAAAGGGCCAAAATCTCGACACCTTTAGCCTTTGCGATCTTAATTTATAAATACAGATTAGGCATAAAATGTTTTCTATGATTTAGCAGTTCCTATGACAATTTAGTAGGTGTGTGCATACCATGTATTTTCTTTTAAAGTAAAGAGTTCTTATTTGATTTTATTCAAGTGGATATTTTACTGACACTGACAATTTGTAACTTTGCTATGAAAACTACATTTCATTCTTATTAGTCTTAAATAAGTAACTGATTTCAAATCTGATTGCGGCAGACATTTTTTTTTAATTATATCATGTAAATTATTCCTTTAATACAGGTTTGCTCTAAATCCGTACTTTTGCACTTTTTGTAGTTAGGAGGATTTTTTAAAAATCAATTTATTTTTCATGCATTTTTAGTAAGTAACCCATTCATTAATCGTATACCTAAAATAACTGAGCTTAATGCTGTTTCACCATATCTGATACCAAAGGTCTATTTCCCTGATTAGAATTTGTACAACACCCCCACCACGTGTTCAGCTGATGGAAATTTCTGGATACTCCTTGCTTATCGTTTTAAATAAAGGGCGCGTTTAAAAAAAAAAAAGTAATAAAATAGTAAAAATTATAAAACAATTGAGCCATTATTGACATGCCTATTGATAAAACTTAAAATTATTACATCTTCGGTCACATTTTAGACCCTCTTCATGCCACCACATGGTTTTCATTTATATATCACTTGTATGTATGACTAACGCAGCGGTGTAACTCTAACTGAAGTGTAATTAACTCTGAATAAACTCTACAGACGTGATGTTACGAGAAAACCACGTGACAAGTTTACAACGACTCACACACAATCTGCCACCATCCGTGAAATAAACGCCTCATCGCTGGTAAATATCGGCACGTTGCATCTCAACACAAAGTAATTAACAAATACAACGTTACATTTATTAACTAATATAAAGATTAAACGCATATTTACCCAGACGCAGACCAACACTCTCCACCTCGACTGCAGGCTCAAATGACGGAACACAGAGCTCCTCACCCTTTTATCTACAGGCGGCGACTAAATGGTGTAATTCAGTTTTACCGCCGCCTGCTGGACCGGAGGCGGAACTGACACACTGTTAGTGCCTTCTTTTTAAAATGTTATGCATTCATTTCACGTAAATAAATAACTAATGCATTTCATATAAATAATAATTTCATATTATATTTCTATTTATTGATATAATACATGGCACATGGTTTCAAAAATATTTAACTCTGGTTAAATGGTGACATGGTGCGTTATCCTGCTGGAAACAGCCATCAGAAAAT
>NW_024583335.1:40806-45679 GCF_018398535.1 Haplochromis burtoni
AGGTACACTGTCGTCATAAAGGGATGGACAGGGTCAGCACAGGCCTGTGGTGTTTAAATGATGTTCAGGTTGTATTAACACCATACTTGCACCACCTGCAGCAGCCTGAACCATTGATATGAGACAAGATAGAACCATGCTTTCATATTCCGGCCCTACCGTCACAGCAGAGATTGAGACTCATCACACCAGAAAAGTTTTCTCTCTCACTTTTCTCATGCGAATTTAGCTTCAGTTTCCACCGAGTGTGGCCTTCTGCTGCTGTAGCCTTCCTATCAGATTGAAGCAGTCTGACCACTCTCCTCTGACCTGGATATTTTTCTCTTTTTCAAACCCTATTGATGAGTGTTGAGGAAAATCCCAGATCAGCCATTTCTGAACTACTCAGACCAGTCTGTCTGGCAACAACAACCATGCTCAAAGTCACTTTAATCACATTTTTTCCTCATTTTGATGTTTGGATTGAACTTCAGCAGGATTTAAAGCACATACAAGCCTGTGTGTGTGTGAGTGTGTATGTGTTTGTGTGTGTGTGTGTGTGTGTGTGCTGCCAGGCCTGTAAATGCAGGTTAGCATCCTGAGTGCTAACAGTAACAGTAGGTACGTCACTCCTGTGAACCAAAACTGGGCTGATCTGCTTTCATTTCTACAGCCACATATAAACAGACAAACACATAGAGATATGGATGGATTAGCAAACAGACAGTAGGGGCAGGGAGCAGCAGGTCAGAGCTTGTTTGATGTTTGAAGTTAATGTTTCTTCATTTAAAGTCAGTCGAGTGACTACAAAAAATAAACTGACCACAGAGATAAAGAGAAGATGTTGAAATTACTGAAAAGATGCCAAATAAGCAATAATGATACAGAAAAAAAGCCAGAAGACATGAAAAACATCTACAAGAACAAGCAAAAATGACTAAAGAAGATATGAAAAAGGCACAAAATCGCTGCAAAGAGACCCAAAACTGAAAGTTAAAAGCATAACAAAATAACAGAGAAAAAAACACAAAGACACAAAACTACAAAGAAAACCAAACCGACTGCAAAAGAAATGCAACAGTTAAAAATGTGCAAAATCTCCCCAAAGACGCATCGAGTCACCACAAAGCGAAGCAAAGCAATCAAAAATGCAAAAAACATATGCAAAGCCATAAAAAAAGTACTCCGAAAGAAGAAAAACAACTGAAGAAAATCACTAAAGAGATGCTAAATAACTTTTAACAGATGCAAACATTCAACAAACAAATAACAAATACAAAGAGATACTAAATTAAAAAGACAAGACACATCTGACTATTCTCTTCTGCTTATCCAACACCAAGATAAAAATCTAACATCATAAAAAACACAAAGATTTATAAAATGAAAATAAAAGAAACATTGTAAAATTACAATAAAGAGACACAAAATTAGCATGAAAAGATGCAAAACAGCTACAATGACACACAATACGACCAAAACAGATTTCACACACACAAAAATCATCTCCACACAGAAAATACCCTGAATAGGAAACAAAAACTGTAAATCACTACACAGACACACCAGCAACCAGAACAGAGGCAAAATGCTACAAAGACGAGCATTAAAAGATGCAAAATCACTGCGAAGGCGAACAAAATAAATAAGAGTCACAAAACATTAAGGATGGACCAGGACTTCATTATCATCACAGTTATTGTGTTACATTTAACTCATTCACTGCCAGCCATTGGCAGTGAATGAGTTAAACCCATTGACTCATTCACTGCAATTGACGGCTATAGACGTCAATGGCAGTGAATGAGTTAAGTTTGTAACTAAATAGTTAGAGGTTTTGTAAATGGTCGTATCCAGGACAATCTAACCCTGATAACTGAGCTTAAGTGTTTGAGTTCAAGTATGTTATGACCACATGGTCAGTAGTGACAAGCATGAAAATATATGTCTGCAGGATGAACTGGATGAACTACAAATTACTAAAGAAGGAGCAAAGCTACTAGAAAACACATCAAAAAGATTACTAATCATCCATTTACTTAACAGCTCATCCAATATAGTCTATCCTAGCTGAGTGCAGAGTGACAAGCTGGGTCACAGAAAAGACTTTAAAGAAAAACAAGATGAGAGAAGGAGCCAGAAAACTAAGAAACAAAAACAGAAATTTGAGTATAAAAAGAAAAAAAATATGCACGAAGAAGTGCAAATTGCAAATTAGCATAAAGATAGTGAAAAAGAGGTGCTTTGATGAAATCTGTAAACTGGGCATAAAATTAAAAAGCCTACAAAGACAAATAAATAGATGAAGTGATGAAACATTTTCAATAGAAACCATGGAGAAAGAAAAAGGTAATTACAACTTATAGAAGAGAGACAGAGGAGTGATTAAAACAAAGAGAAAAACAGAAGCATTCCCACGGGAATACAAAGGGAGACAGATCAGATTACCTGACTCTGTGTGTATGTGTGTGATGCCACACTGTATATTTACTGGCAAGCTCTTCAGAAACTGGTTCCACTGGTACGTTTCTCAGGCTGCAGGCAGGATGTTTTGTTTTTTTTTCTTTTGACTTCTAAAGAAATCTCACAATCCTCTAATGGACGCTGCTCTGCTGAGCCAACATGATGTAAGTCTCTCTCTAATTAAATCAAAGTATTTCGTTTGTAATAACCAGCCTTTTGTTTAACCGGCATTCAAAATCAAGTGAAATTAATGTATTACTATGTCAGGTGCCCGTGATGTCTATCTTTTAATGAATACAACAACTTTGATTACTTACTATTTCTGATTTAAATGATGACTTTCCATTCAGCGCGTGCTGTTAGCTTATAAAATGTTCATATATATGTAATTAGTTAAGAGTTTCAGTTTCTTCCTTTGGAGTTACTGCACTGAATCATTCACTTCCATCCTTCTATGTCCTCCATATTTCTCTTGAATGCCAAGCAGTAACTTAGAGTTGCCTTACTTCTAACTTTAAGCCTCAACAAAATCCAAACAAATAAGCTATTAAAAACAAACAAACTTGCAAACAAAGGTTTATGGAAGCTGTACAAAATTTGTACAGCTTCCATAAAGAGAGAAACTAGATGTAAATGCTTTATGAGCATATTTAGTTTATAGACAGTGAGCGGCCCAAGTTGATCACAATTTAGCTTTAAATGGTAAGACTGTGATTGCAGATGAGTTAACAGCAGTTTGAGCTCATCTGGCCAAAGAACCATTGAGGTGAGGCATCCGTCCTTCCACAGTTCACAAGAATCATTCTTCCTCCTACAGTATTTGTCAGATTTTAGTGAAACTTATCTCAGTTCAGTTTAGTGAAAATATCTCAGTTCAAGACCACTGTGATCAAAAGATGACGATCATTTTCTTCTGCAGTAATTTACATTTGCTGGGAGTTCCCGGCCCATTCATTAAGATACAGGGAAAAGCAGAAGCAGGGAGATGAGCAGCATGACAAAACATGAAGACTAGGAGCTGAAATGGAGGTGGGTTGAAAGCAGCTTGCAGATGTGCACCAACAGCAACTGTGGGCAGGTTAAAGCAACTTATATAGAGTCCTGTGTGAAATTTACCAGCTGGAATTGTGGATGGGTTTGACTTGTAGCTGATATAGATCTGAGCAATATAGTGTAGCTATTCCTCAAAATAGTGTGAGAAGATTAAACACAGACATCAGTGTGAACCCGTGTATGGGAGAACATGCAGATACATTCAAAGCATTGATGAATCGCTGACTCTTCTTTATGAATCTGTGAGGAAAGAAAACAAAACAGAGAGAAAGGGTTCGATTGTCTCTTTGCACTGTGGCAGTTACAGGCAGCCACCACACAGAAGTGCACACAAACACCCAAACACAGCAAAAGCATTGTAGAGCAAAGAAGGACTGAGAAGAAAGAAGAGTGGAAAGAAGGGAAATGTCAGAAAAATTATTTCCTTCAATGTGCCACGTTTGTGTGTGTGTGTTTCAGACAGACATAAAGTGTGAGCTTGTCTGTGTAAGGTTGCTTTCACGTCAGTCGAGGTCGTGTTTTCTGGGGGAGGAGGTGTTAAAACAGGATTATATACAAGATCACAGAGAACTCGTAACCATAATCCCTCCTCTTTATGAATTATTCATGAAAATATTCCTTTTTATATTTTACCCACAGATATGGGAGTGTATATGCTTTGGCTGAGCAAAGTGACAATGAAAAATAAACCTAGACACCAGACACAAAGAGAGAAGGAAAACAGTCAGGCTTCCAAAAACAGCACTGCTCATAACCTTGTTTTGTCAACTAGTTTAAATTTACATGGATTTACAGCAAAAGAAAAGCAGCCAATTACTTAAAACTGAAAACATGAAAACAACATTTTCTCTTATAAAAATGATATTATTTATGGCTTTTACACTTGCCAGTTTTTATTTACATACATGTTAATTCATAGTAATATGGTAATTTAACTTACTTTTATTAAAAAGTCAAGTGAGTTTATTTTCTTTAATTCTTCTAGCAATTAAATAAAAATGTTAAATTTACAAGAAAGAGAAAAAAAAGAAAAATCAAAAACATTTGCAAACCATAATTAAGAACACAGTTATTCATGCAAAAACAACATTTACTGTTCACAAAAGCACACAGTTAGTCATTCGTCACATGTGTAATAAAATATGACATTCATTTTATTTTTTTATTGTATTTTGATTTATTTGCAGTGGTGTAGAGTATACACATAGTAGTTAGTATTAAATGTTCGTAAATGTAAAGTTATTTTAATTCTTGCATATGAAACACGTAACATGTTCCATTAGATGCATGTCCCCCCCTTAACCCACAGGCAGTGATCCTGCATCTGTTATGGGGTTTCCTGCTTTATGTGTACAGTGCACTGTACACTGGTAGTGTG
>NW_024583335.1:45699-49171 GCF_018398535.1 Haplochromis burtoni
GTTCACACTGATTCAGCATTATTACCACCATCTCTGTGACTTTAACATGATAGTAAAAAGAAAAAGCAAAAAAAAAATTAACCAAAAAAACAGACCTGGAACACTTTGTGAACCGAGCCATAATCATTGCAGCTCTCAGCACCCTGCCAGCTAAATTTAGACTAAATTTCTGGGATTATAGAGGACATGATTGCTTCACTTTTTGGTGTATTTCCTTCTAGCTGGTGAACCCCCTCACCCCAGTCCTATGCAGTCTGTTACTATGGAAACCAGAACCTCCCTCCCCACCCGGCTCCCTCTCTGTTCTCCATCACTTTGAAGACATTTTGTTGACCTACATTACTGCTTCCAGAAGCTCTTCATAGTATTTTACTCCACATTTGCTGTTCCTGGTGGTCCAACAAGCAACAACATGCAGTCATCCCCCTGTTTGTGGCATCTGTCCATGGGCTTCCTATACAGGTTAAGCTTGATGTATCGTACCATTTGGGAGGCTATCCAGTCAGGTGAAATATTAAACCCACCTTTAATGCATTATGTTTACATGATAGAGGGTGAGTAGCAACCAGGTGCAGCCAATTAAATGCATGTGGTTAACTGCTTATCAACACCTCTATAAAACTGAAATTTTGATAGTCGTCAAATGTGAAGCCATCTGTGCAACAGCATAAACTTGGTACAAATTGGATCATGCAAAAGGAAAATTATCCCAAGCACACAAGTGAATGTTTAACAGAATGGCTGAAAAAGAAAAGAACCAAGATGCTGCAACGGCCCACTCACGTCCAGATGTCACCCTGACTGAAATGCAGTGGTGGGACATTAAGGGAGCTGTGCATAGATGAACTCTAGCAAACCTCAAACAGCTGAGGCAATGTTGTAAAGACATAAAACGTGTAAAGAAGAGTGGCCATAATCCCTCCACAACAATGTGAGAGACTGATAAAGTCATGGTTCTTTAATGTGCTGAATCATGCAGTGTCGTTTTAAAAGAGTTTTTCACCAGACAACATAGAGTCCTGTGAAAAAACCCCTCTCTTTTTCATGTGAATATATCAGCATTTGTGTATTTTTTCCAGCTAGTACACATAGTACTATAAACACACATTTATATTGGCAACTGGAAAAACTTTGTCGATATTAATTAGCAGTTCCCGGGAAAGTCGGAAGAGTTTTTAGAGGCAAATAGTCGCATTTTAACAATAAACCAGTGGACATGTATGTTACCTCTCGTAAAACCTCTCAAACGCAGCATTAATTAAATGCATTTGAACTATGGAATCCAATCCAATTTAAGAGCAACTTAAAGCCAGGAAATATTAACATAAATCAAACAGCGTCATATCAAAATATTAAAGTGAGACTATGCCAAACAAAGCCGACAGTACTGAAGCTTGATTCATTAGCTAACATTAAGAAAGGCCAGAAAGTGGACCAGGCTGGCTAGACAAGACAATTTAAACCACTTTTATCTACATTTAAATCAAATTCAAATTTGTCAAATTTGATTTACATGTAGAAATAATTTTACAGTTTGCCAATATTTGTTTTTCCTAAAAAACATTATACAATCTATATGTAACACAAATCTAAGAAATTAAGTAAAACAAAGAAAAAAGAAATGTTATCAGATCCAACGAATAATGAATTTTATAAGTTACAAACACAGTTACGAAGTCTAGTTCAGTGAATATAATGGAATAACATATGCCAAGTTTCATTGACTACAAACTCACTAGCCTGGATAATTGCCAGTCAGCTAGCCAAAACTGATTGGAAACGTGGTTCCTCACAACAAGTATTATTTGTCAGATAATAGCATTAAAAATGCTCTGAAAGGGACCAATGGCTCAAACATGGTTGAGAAGTCAAATTCAGTGACTCAGCTCAGAGCAGGTGAAACTGAGCAGAGAACTATCTGCTCTGGCTGATACTTACTTTATAAGTAAGTTGGCCCTTACTTTATACCATCAACAGGCTAAACTGCTGAGTTACATATAATTTTTATCTTTTAGTTGTCATAAAGGGGGAATTAGCTACAGAGACCAATGATGTATTTCATACCAGACGTTTTAATGGAATAAAATGGTAATTTAGCTCACATATGGAGACAGGCTCCAGTGGCCACTGGAGGAACTGCAGTTTTTGGAACTTCTTATGTTTCATTTTTAAACTGGTGACATTGCTGCTTGGTGCTCTTTAAAAGAAAAACACTCTATACTATTGCTTGTGATTAGATAAAATATCTGAAATGAAAATATAGAAAAGAAACTTTGGGAGCATGAGAAATAACATTTTTTTTTTAAAAATTACTTTCATTCTGACCGAATTTGCTTTGTCCTATAGCGTGTTTGCAGACTGTAACCAAGACAACTCAGCTCCACTTTATGGCCAGTAAAAGCAGATCACTGGCTGGTTCATTCAGAGGGAAACTCATATATGACACTTGGTCAAGTAACTGCAGGATTTTGTGATTCCGTGAATGCCTGAAAAGATAAAAGGCATTGCACACTCATTACCCATGGAAATACAGTTTTCCCAATGCCATAAAGGTTTTTCATTTAGCGGCAGCGAGAAGAACAACAGTTTGAGGTACTTTAACTCATCCATCCATTCGCTTCCATTTATTCTTTTCAGGGTGACACTGGAGCCTATCCCAGCAGTCACAGGGCGAGAGGCAGGGTACACCTTGGACAGGTCGCCAGTTTGTCGCAGGGCTAACACACAGAGACAGACAACCATTCGCACTCACATTCACACTTATGGGCAATTTAGATCGATCAATTAACCTATCCACATTAACTGCATATCTTTGGACTGTGGGAGGGCGTCGGAGTACCCAGGGAGAACCCACGCAAGCACGGGGAGAACATGCAAACTCCACACAGAACTCATTGAACTCAGGACCTTCTTGCTGTGAGGCAACAGTGCTAACCGCTGTGCCACCGTGCTGCCATTATAACCCACAAAATTTTTAATCAAATTTAATCTACCTGATTCAATCTTAAGACTGAGACAAAAGCAAAATGAAAAAGTATAAAGGAACACAGTCAAGAGTTCGAAGCTTAAGTAAATAATCTCTCTTGTCTCTCTGTGTTTATCTGCTTTTCCAACTAATCCTCATCCCTCTCTCTGTCTCGTTTCTGCAGGACACAGTGTGATCTGCCCACAGCTTGAACCCTATGTGAATCAAATTAACACCATAGTTCATTGCTTTTCACCCAATAAGACCTAAAGAGGATTGACTACTTTCATTCACTCGGTTTATGTGCTTGAAGAAACAACACATGGAAGCAGAAAGATGTTTTAAATGGGATATGTACCTAAATGTGGACACCTGGACACTCTTTCCCCCCATAGTGGAATAATCTATGCCAAGTTTCATTGACTACAAGCTCACAAGCCTGGATTACTGTGCCCTGAAATTACAGAAAAACCAAACCTGCATCTGGATTTCTGGCATTCTTCTTTG
>NW_024583335.1:49196-68680 GCF_018398535.1 Haplochromis burtoni
TGTGTGAAATGTTGATGTGCTTTTCCAGAGATCTAGCATCCGCCAAGAGTTATCACAAGGAGTTCATATGAACATTTGATCCTTTTTATGTTGAATACACAATGGAATAAAAGGGTGAGACAAGGAGCTTACAAAAACAAACAGTACAAAAATACATCTGGAACCTTGTATTCAAACATAAAGCCCCTTCCCCTGGCTGCAGAGTGGAAAAAGGGGTGTGTTTGGAGGTTTACCCTCACCAGGCTGCCACTTGCAGATGGAGGCCCACCAACACTCCCCAGATAGCAGCAGTGAGGAGTGCACCGTCCTGGAGGCTCCACCTGGCAAAAACGCCTGCCCACAACATGCAGGGAAGGTAGGTATTCAATAGGTGTGCAAATGTCCTGAACTACATATGAAAAGTGACATGAAAGCAAGCAAAAACTTGTCCACATATCGCACAAAGCCAAAATCAGCTTAAACCTTGGAGGTAAATTTCAGTTGGCTAAGAATAAACGTTTCTGTTAAACATCAGTGGTACAAAAGGAAACCAGAAGTCTTCCAATACTATACAAGGTTATGCCTCGCCTGTAATTCTGTTCATATCCATTCATGTTTATGCTTAACCTCCATATTATAATCCTTATTTATTTTTATATTCAATCCATATTTATTTATTTTATATTACCTCCAATATAGACTGTCCCTGCCAGCTAAACTGAAACTGAAGCCAAAGATAGGACATCTACCTACAACACATGACAAGCGTCTCGAGTTTTACACAAACAAACGATAACTCTTTGATTTTTTTGGACTTGGGTTTGGTAGTATATGCCTATATGAACAAAATGAGAATAATTCAAATGCCATTTAACTTGAATATCGGATGTTTTCACAGATTACGTGTGCTGATTACATCAGGAGTTTTTATAGATCATTTATGCTGATGTTAGCATTATTCATATGGAAATTTAGTAAAGCGTATTAATCTTTTGTGTCATTGTGAATTCAAGTAATACTGTATTTTTTTTAAAGAGCTCAAACAAAGAAAGTTTCTAGCTCCCCCAAGGTTTTTCTTGATTCGTGTGACCCAGACCTTTGACCTATGGCCTTGAAGCATTTCATACTAAAATGGTGTATTTAACATATATTTTTACGCAGTTCGTGATTCTACAAAACTCTATGGTTTCATTGTAATATCGTATGGAATAGTATTGCAAAATACGGTTATGGTTCTCAACAGTAAATTCTGAATTCACATTTCACATATTATTGGCCTTGAAGCATTGCATACTAAAACAGTGTATTTTACTACCTTTGCCCACATGGTGGGAGCAGAATCTGCAAAAATCATTGGTTCTTATCATGTAAAAACTTGAGATTTTAACATATATTTTTATGCAGTTCGTGATTCTACAAATATGGTTTCATTGTAATATCGTATGGAATAGTATTGCCAAAAAAATGCATGGTACAGCACACTCTGTGCCCTTTCATAGTGTATATATCACACTCAATATGGTTTCTTTAAATCTTGTCTTCTATGTCAACTTTGTCCTTTGGCACTAACAATGAAGGTCTAAGTCAAATGCTTAGCCATCCTAGGTACTCATGTCGCTCAAGGCCTAGTATATACCTGTAACGTTTAAAGATGAGCCATAAAAAAATTGGGGTAATATAACATTTTTACTGATTTTCACTTTTGGTGTGACCTTGAACTGATTTTCAGCAAAAATAAAATCAGCTTGAGCCTTTATTGGTATCTACCATCAGACTAAATTTGAACATGATATCTTGAAATCTGTGGCAACTAGCCTGCTAAAACATGGCCAGATAAACAGACAAATGGAACCAATTACATACTTAGTAAAGACTGGACTCTAAAAGACTGGCTGGCTGTAGTTCATTAAGTAGAGCAGGTTGTCTATAAACTAGAAGGTTTAAAAAGTTGCAGTTTTATAGGAGGTATGTGTGCTGCTATTTCTTGGACAGTTTAAGTGACTATAACAGAAAATAAAACTGTGCCCTGTGAAGAAATATGATGCAAAAACAAAGTTTATAGGACAGATATGAGCAAGTTATGGTTCTCAACAGTAAATTTTGAATTCACATTAGAGATTAGATAAAACTTTATTAATCCCTCGGGTGGGTTCCTCCGGGAATTTCTGTAACATGTATTTTCAGATTCAGATTCAGTCATACATATAGAAATGACTGAATCATGTACTGCAAAGTGTAAGCCCAAAGCCTAATCCATGTTATCTATATGTTGTTCCTGTTTAATCCAGTTACTGATTAGCAACTGTACAACAATGAGACTAAACTAAAGACAAACAATATCTAGGCTATCATGGGGCATTCAATTCTTAATAGTGTAGCTTCTCTCTCCTCTTTCCTCCCTTCATGTAAACCTTTCAATTTGCAGGTTGCTGACTTGTACTGCTCTGCCTGCAAGTGCGCTCTGTGTGAGGACTGTCTTCCCAACCATGCAGAACACCCAAAGGTGGCCCTCAGTCAGGCCCTCGAGCAGCACCGCAACAACCTGCAGGAAAGACTGGGCACTGTTCAGGACAGGTACAGGTTGAAATACTTGATACAACATTAAGAAACTTTATTCAGTCCATTAATCTGTGCCCCCAACAAACCCTTATGTTAAACTGTTGTGCAGTGGTGCTAGTTTCCATTTATCAACAAAAACACACACAAACCCCCCGAAATATTTTAATGCTGAATTACTTTTTTTAAATATGTATTATAAACTGCAAAAGTAAGCCAATGATAAACATCAGCTGGAGTTTATTAGGATTTTATTATTTTTATATATTGTATATTTTTTAGTAATTCCCAAAGACCAGGAGAGGGCTCTCTCATTAAGCAAGATTCATTTAAGAGTCACTTGGGCAATGCGCATTGATTGTTTTTTGCAGCAAAACAAAGATGTTCCCTAAATGCCTCACATTTGTTAAGAAAAAAAAAGATAGAAGAATAAAATAGAAGAGTGACAGTGTTCTGGGCCAAGGACTTTTCCCAAGAAAGACAAATAATCTCTGGAATTTAATTTAAATGCTACTGTGGGAATGAGATAGTCAAAAGATTTCTTAAAATACATTCGGACTTGGGTAGAAAGTTAAAGAAGTTACTAAGTATTTATATTGAAAATTGAAAATACATTCATGTATGGAATTATTAGTAAACAGGGAGCAGTAAATGTAGGTCCCACATTCAAATTGCACTTAAAATACTAAAAGTCACATTTTTTCGTTTGCAAAATTGGAAAAAAATAAAATAAAAATCAGCTGATAGCATTTCATTCTTGTAGGTCAAACAGGTACAGATGTATTTGCTGTGGAGAACAAGTTGCATAACAACTGACATATTCAGTTAAAGTATAATGTAGGCATACTTAATATAACTCAGTCACAAGTAACTATTAACAGACAGTGGATGGAGGAAAGAAGAGATGCTGACATCTGGTGGACAGTGAGCAAAATACAGTACAAATGATTTACCAGGCTATAAAATCTTGACATTAACAATAACATGTTATTAATTTTTCTCAATTAAAGTTACAGGTTGCATATGTAAACATTTAACAACATAAATGTAGCATAAAGAAAGCTTGCTATTGTTGTTTTGCAAATTAGATGTAACTGCCTTTCTCTTTTGTGCGTGTCCTCTCTAGACTCCCTCAGATTTCAGATGTACTGTCCTTTGTTAAAGAGATCCTCCAGCAGCTGACCAATCAGAGGGCTTCCATTGAAGAGGACATTCAATCGAGCTTCGAGGACTTACACAAGCAGCTGGATGTTCGAAAGAGTGTACTGCTGATGGAGCTGGAAGTTACATACGGACTCAAACAGAAGGTGAACAGAGTTTGTTCAATTTTTCCTTTGATTCTTTGGTAAAAGTACAACCTCCTCAGTCACTTGTATACTTCTTTAAATAAAACAAATCAAATGAAAAAGTCTGAAACAGTCTAATGAAACTTTTCTTTTTCTGTCTCCAGGTTCTCCAAGCCCAGATAGACAGCCTTCTACGGGGAGAGGGGGACATGACAGCCACCTGTACCCAGGCAGAGGAGGCTCTGGCTGGAGATCCCTGTGTGGCGAGCCTGCAGGTGGAACGAGAGCTGTGGGAGAGGCTGGGTGAGCTTGCTGGTCTTGGTTTGCCATGCCAGCCGGAAGAGAACGACCAGCTGGATCTGGTGATGGAGACAGATGGGTTAAGGAAGTCCATACACAACCTGGGGACTATTGTTACAACCAGGTGAGACAATTCAAATCAATTTCAACTCAGTTTTACTTATTTAATGCCAAATCACAACAACAACTGCCTCAAAGCAATTTATATTGTAAAGTAAAGATCCTACAATAGTACAGAAAAACAGAATAAACCCAAAAGTCAGACAACCCTGTATGAGCAAGCATAGGGGAAGGAAATGGAAAAGAAAAACTCCCCTTCAACAGGAAGAAACCTCTGGCAGAAGCAGGCTTAAGGAGGGTCAGCCATCTGCCACAACTGGTTTAAAGTGAAAGGGGAACAAAAGACAGACAAAAGACTGTGGAAGAGAGCCAGAGATTAATACTAACTAATGATTACATGCAGAGTGGTGTGTAAACACATAGTGAATAAAAAAGGTGAAAAAACAAAAAAACAAAACAGAAACACTCAGTGCATCATGGGAACACCCCAGCAGCCTAGACCTACTGCAGTGTAAAGCTTAAAAAGTTTTAAGCCTAATCCTAAAATCAGAGAAGCTCATTGAGACTTGTTTGTATCATTTATGCACAGCTCCCTATAAGGTCCCACCACAGCATTTCAGTCAGGCTGAAGACTGGAACGGGCCATTGCATCACCTTGATCCTTTTCATTTACAGCCATTCTGTTGTACATTTGCTGCTGTGCTTGGGAACATGACTCTGACTCTGAAGAAAATAAGAGCAATCTATAAAATCCGCTGTATACCAAAGTATTCCAATCAGTGATAAATAGCAAGATGTTTTAGCTGTATTTTTTTTAGACAACAACAAACTGTTTTTCCAGGCTAAATTGTCAGCTTCTAAATTATTAAAGATTATTAAGCACACCAGCTTATCAGCTATCTGCTTTAAGGTGCATCTTTGAAAGTTATACCAGGAAGGCAATACATTCTGATTTAAGTCTTTCTTTGTCAGAGGAGCTACAGTATCCAGAGTCGTACGCAGTGACGATATAAAACTATTAACAAGATAACAAACTCTGTAAAAGCAGCGTTCAGGTAACTGCTTTGCACTGTGTTGGTATAAGGCACTGAAGAAGATGCAGCTGAGGAATTATATCCATGGCCGACACAGCCTCTAAGGGGATGGGGTTTTGGGGCATTTCAATGATGATGAAACATATTGAACCATGTGGTTTTGGATTTAATGCCATTTCATTAACACTCGTCTTTGTTCTCGTCCTCAGTGCGGTTGCAAGCCAGAGCGAAGCCATGGGTGCAGGTCTTGAGCAATGCATTGTTGGGCATCCTGCCTCTGTTACCATTGTAACAAGAGACAAGTCAGGGGGAGCCTGCAAGAGTGGAAATGCGATCCTCTCTGCTGAGGTTCATTCTACACCTAAACTCCATAAAATTAAGTTCTACTCTGTGTTCACACTTCAATGCAAACAGTGACAAAACATTATGTGTTGATGTAGGTATTCACACCAGACGGCAGCATAGTAGATGGTGAGATAGTGGACCACAAGAACGGGACATATGAATTTGTGTACACGGTGCCAAAGGAGGGTGACTTCTCACTGGCTCTCCGTTTGTATGACCAGCACATCAAAGGAAGTCCCTTCAAACTGACTGTCACCAAGACTCTAGAGGCTGAACTAGACGTAGGTGGATCTTTCTTTCAATATTAGTACATTTCTACTATCCATTTGGCAAATAATGTCTAAATTCCTTTAATAGCAACTGTGATATACACCAACAGCCTATGTACGGCTCATTCATGTCCAGTGTCCTTTAGCATCTGTGCTGAAGGACACTGGACATCAGGACCTGAAACATCAGCTTATGACATTACTGTCTGACACTCACTTTATAATTATTGTTATGAAGGCCTAGTCAAGTAGTTTTGCCTAAACCTAAGAGGTTGTTAATCCTCTTCCCATCAAACGAAACTTGCATCCAAGTATGTCCAATCTCACTGCAAAACTTTGTGCTAATGTCCTCACACAACACAGAAAAGCTCGTATTGTTGACCACGTCGTGCTTGTCTCTTGAAGTTCAGAGTTCTTGAGCAACAATGATTCAAGCAACATGACTTAAGCAATTATAAAACCTAAATTTATTTGATTGAGCTTACCCTAAATTCATCGATACATTGACTTTGGTAAAGGATGTAGGAAGCTTTCCAAACAAAAACCATATAACCTTCATAGTTACTGTGTATTGTGTTTCCCTTTTTGCTCTCTCTCCAGGTTTCTCCCTCTACAACAACGGCAACCAACTCAGCAGCCAATGCTACGCCGTCCACTGGCTCATCTGAAGGAGCAAAGAGACGAGGAAAGTCACCTGGTCAGAAGAAGAAAGGCTCAAAGAGGGCCAGCAGTGCCCTTGGTACCCCACGGCGCAAAACTCAGAACCCCATTGAGGACGACCTCATTTTTAGGATCGGTGAGACATTTAGCTGGAAGAAACGAATCGTACAGACAGACTAGGATATTGTACACTTGCTTTTTTAAAGCTAATATATCCTCATTTTTGTGACACTGAAAGGCCCTTTTAATGCTTCAATCAATTTGGGCTTATTTCTCCCCATCATATGCATCATTTTTTCCAACATGGTGGAATTTTCATCTGGCTGATTTCAGTGTCTGTTACTTGTTTCATGTTACAGTTTATGAAGGGACTAAAGTAATGACATTGTGAATTTTAAAAGCTCAGATTCACCAAATTGTCAGTATTGTAGTATTGTTGTTTTTTTTAAATTTTTATTTTATTTTATCTTAGCACACAAGTATGATGGGACTGTCAGAATAATTCTAGTATTGACATCATAGCTAATCTTCTCCTACCTTAAACACTTCATAAATTTGTCCTGGAACAAAAATGTTCGTATGTGTGGTGCACCACACATACGAACATTTTTATTCATATGTGTGGAATGGTGAAATGCCCAGTTTTAGTCTTGATAATAATATTCCACTCAAATGTCTTTTAGACCTCGCTTCAATTCATTCAAAACTTAGGTAAATTTGACATGGTCTTCCCATAGAAAGCCTTTCTTCAAAGTCAGTAACACAAACAGAAAACATGAATTTTCACCTTTTACTTTCCTTCTTTTTAAAATAGAAAACACAATCCATGGGTATTTTGTGCTTGAGGGGGTAGGTCTAGTCCAAATGTATGTTCAAGGAAACTTGAACTCAAATTGAAGCTTCATGCAAAAGGTTGTTTATGAAAACATTTCTATGTATAATGGAATTTAAAATCATATTTTGCACTATTCAGGAACAAAGGGAAGGAATAAAGGAGAGTTCACCAATCTTCAAGGAGTAGCTGCCTCTTCCAATGGTAGGATACTGATCGCTGACAGCAACAATCAGTGTGTCCAGGTATGGCCTTCGAAAAGCTGCAGGGTTCATATAAAAACCCCAAATTTATATTGAAAGTTAAACAATGTACATATGTCCAGATTTTCAGCAATGAGGGAGAATTTAAGAGTCGTTTTGGAGTGCGGGGACGATCGCCAGGTCAGCTACAGCGTCCTACTGGTGTAGCCGTGCACCCCAGTGGTGACATCATTATTGCTGACTACGACAATAAGTGGGTCAGCATTTTCTCCTGTGAGGGCAAATTCAAGGTATGTGTGCTGATATGTCAGGGTTGAAGGGGTATTGTACTTCATTGCAAGCAAACCCTCATTCTAATGTTTTCAGTGTTGATTTATGCAGCAATCTTATTGTTTGTATTTGTTGTTCACCAGGCAAAACTTGGCTCTGGCAGACTCATGGGACCAAAGGGTGTGTCTGTGGACCAAAACGGACATGTTATTGTGGTTGACAACAAAGCTTGTACTGTCTTCATCTTTCAGCTGACTGGAAAGCTTATTACCAAGTTTGGAAGCAGGGGCAATGGTGACAAGCAGTTTGCAGGTAATGTGGACTAAATTGTATTATTTCACGTAATTTAATTCCCAAAAATCCACTATGGGCTGTAAAGAATAAATATACATAAAGAAAAAAAGGCAAATATGTGAAGAGAAAATGTTTGATTCTGGATTGTCTTGAGATTAATGGCTCTTTAAAAAGTTAGTACTATATAGAAACCATTGATGTTTTTAACCCCATGAGGTCTGAGTCATCACTGGTAATGAAAGCAGTACTAGCTGCCCTAACCCCATTTTCTGGTGACCAGCACAAAGTATAAGAAATATAAATAGTCCGTTAGAGCAATTAGATTGCGTACCCTTTTGTCCCCTGACTGCCAAAACAATGAAAATGATACGTCCTAAAAGTTAAGGATTGGGACAATCACCACTGATGCCTTAGATCTGAGAGGGTTAAAACATTTACCCCCCAACTTTTGGCAATAAGGGAACAAACAACATTTTAACTTGCATTTCTCTTTTGTCCCAGGTTTTGAGGCTAGGGTTGTAGCTATCACTGATGACCTCAGAAGGTTTAAGTGCGCTAATAAAAGTATTTAGGTGATGGTTGGCAGTTGCTAAGTCTGAAAATTGATTTAAGAACTGAGTGCACTTGAAATTCTGTTTAAAGTTTAACCCTATGACCTTTAAATCACTTGATGACCCCAACCTTTAACAGTAAAATATTGTACATTTTGTTTTTTCTTTTCTTTTTTCCCCTTTTTCTTTTCATTCTAAGAGACTTCAAAAACTATTCAGATATACAAATACCAGTGTTACCTTTCTCTAAAATACTTGCGAATTGAAAGTGTTAAAAGAGGCTAGAGCTAATTGAAAATACATTGTTCGTTGTACAATGTACAACCTATTTCTTTGTTCCTGTTTTTCTTTCCTAAAGGTCCACACTTTGCAGCAGTGAACAAAAACAATGAAATCATTGTGACAGACTTCCATAACCACTCTGTTAAGGTACAGCATTTTACTGAGCTTAAAGGATAGTTTTAGTGTAATGTTATGGTAAAACAAGCTAATATTTCATATCAAGTCCAAGTATGGTTTCAGAGGATTCAAAATAATATATCTTTATCATTATTTCTCGGATTAGGTTTTCACGCTTGAAGGAGAGCTTGTACTGAAATTTGGTTCAAATGGGGAAGGAAACGGCCAGTTCAATGCTCCCACTGGTGTAGCAGTGGATATTAATGGGAACATCATTGTAGCTGACTGGGGCAATAGCAGAATACAGGTAAAACGTTAAAATATGAAAAAACTTTTATGGTCAACCTTTTATATATGAAAGCCCTACTGTGTAAGGTTTTTATATATAAATAATACATATCTTCGACATTTCCAGGTCTTTGATGGCAGTGGCTCCTTCCTGTCCTATATCAACACATCAGCAGACCCTCTTTATGGACCCCAAGGTCTGGCTCTGACTTCAGACGGACACGTTGTAGTGGCTGACTCTGGCAATCATTGCTTTAAAAGTCTACCGCTACCTACAATGATGGAGGCTTGGATGACGATGGGGGATGGTGACGTGGACGCGATAGACAAGTTGAGGTTTAAATGAAGCGATAGAGTGAGCACTGTCAAATAATATGAATTACTGCATGAGCCTCTAACTGCTCCCTGTGAATGTTGAAAATGGGATAGAAGGGATGAAAAAGTCAGTGAAAAAGTGTTCAGTTCCCATTCTGGGTTCCAACCAGAACTCATGACGGAAGTACCTAATTTGAATATTTTTGGTGATTATTATTAGGTAACATCATAAAAAAATAAAATGAAAACAAAACATTGATAGCAGATGTTTTGTCTCAAGAGGGCTTATGATCGGCTCACGTGAAAATCTCAATAATTTCCAGCTGTCATACAGACATTGCAGAATGGGATGTAGATAAAAGTTATGCAATACTGGTTCAGAGATGTCAAATTTGAGAGGCTCAGTGTCTATAAATGGACTAATGAGGAAAGCTTTGGATAATAAAATGAAAAAACCAAACAAAGGCTGCAAGAGAGATGACAATGATTTCTTCAGAAACAACTGCTTACTAAATTTATGATGTGGTCAATGAGACATAAAAAGGAGCAAAGGCATTAACGTGGACATAAAGGGACATAATGGAAATAATGTGGAGAGAATGAAATGAAAGACTGAAAGTTTTCTAATGTTCTGCCTTCTTGTGCTGTATGTAATACACAAAATAATTGATTATGAGCTAAAAGAGACCTATGTCTTCCAATTTCATTACATAATTAGAGACTTCCACTGTGGATTTGGTGCCACACTTTAACATCCCTTAAACAAAGCACTTAACTTAAAGGTAGCGCAGCTGGAGAGGACAGCAATTGTGCTGAAGCATACAAGATTTTATTTCTAAATATGACAAAAAAATTCCAAATCTATAAGACATAGACCACTTTTAGTCCAAAGTGCATTGTTTGTACATTAGGATTGTTTGAACATGGAATGTTATTTTGATCCCATATAATAGTATTCTTTACAAATCTTAGGTAATAGATTCATTATTAGAAATGATTGCTTGACTCTAATTCTGACTGTCTGAATTAATGACTGATTGACTTGATTTGAAAAAAAGCATTGTGTGTCTATGCTTGGTTTGAGTGTTCAGATATTTTTTTCCTGATAAACCTGTTGCAATGAGGAAAAAGTGAAAAATTTATCTTATATATTTGTGAAGATACGTTTAATAATATTGCATAAGCTGTAATCAACATATTTGGACTCAGTAACAGCAGCCGTCTTTTGCAGGAACATTTACAGGTCTGGTGCCCTCATGAGCCCTTTGAGCCATTTAGTTTCCACTGCATTTTAGGATCAGTTGATTTTATGATGTGAACAAACCAGTTTTACAATGTCAAGGTCTGTGATACCAATTCACAACCCATAAGTTAACAGAACTGATGTCCCATGAAATCAAAACAACAACAACAGTGACAACAATGGAGGGGACCAGGATGGCTGTTGCATTTACATTTGATGTGCTCCTCAGAACTCCTCGCTATGTCCTGCAGTTGAAATGCCCTATTTTTACATATTTCTCTATGCTTGTCACCATGGCAACAAAATATCAGAAGGATATTTTGGGGGAAGGAATTCTAGAATGTCTCTATTCATTCTTCCTTATTGACAAGGATACAAGAATGCTTTAAGAATTCTGAAAAACTGCTGTTGCCCGCTTGTAAAATTCCACATATTCTGTCAAAAAAGAGAATACCTCAGTGTTCTAGAAGCATGCCTCTGTTGTTATGTAACTGTTGACACCAAACATATCAGACATCTACTGCGAGCTCCCATTTTACAAGTCTAACCTAAAAGACAATTTACAGTAACATCAGTAAAGTATAGTTAAAGTAATGTTAAAGTCTCAAGCATTAGCCATTTACATTTGGAAAAGTGCTATATGCCAGTAATAACAACACTACAAAGCATTTACATAAACTGTTGAATAGGTAAGAGAAGAATTTATGTTATTTCCATCCGCGACGAGTTGGGGAGATTTTACATGCACTATTAATATACTGCAAACTTCTTTGTTGATTGTGGTAGTTTAAGTGGCATCACATCAATTACTTACACATTTAGTCTTTACTGAAACAGGAATTGAGAAACTCATCATTATGTTCACAGTTGGTCAGAGATTCTCTAAGTTATATATTTTACTACTTCTATTTATTGCTTATTATTTATTTATCTAATTAGTTATTTTCATCTTGCCATTTGATTGTGTTACACCATGTGCATTTAAATTCATAAGTGCCCGTTACATTTCATCTTACTAGACATTTCAGTCTTTAGGCTGTATTGAAATGGGACTAGAATTAGAACTGCTGTTAATATTTTGTCAAGTTTCCTTATTTTTGTTTTTTAATCTTTTGTTAAATTAAAAAAAAATCAAGCTCATCAGTTAGCAAAAATAGCTCATTAGCACCTCATTTTGGGATCAACAACACATTTAACTCAAAACTAATAAGTTAGCTGTAAAAACAATGACCAACCTTATGAAAACATTAGCTTTAAATGGCTAATACTGCTTTTTTCTTACATAACTGATTACAAGCTAACTTATTAATTTTGACTTGTTTGTAGCCGTCAGTTTTGATGTTGAATGTTGATCATTTTTTCACATAGAAACAACAAAATCACTTTTAATAACAATGAAACAACTTCATCTTCAATACAATGACAGTAATCATTATTCAGTCCAGTAAAAAAAAGGTTGGCGCCTCCTCGTTTGTGTAATTTGTTAGTCTGTTCATGGATTTGCTAAGACTATATTTTCTAACATAAGCATCCTGTAATGCTGCTAAGTGTCAGATTTTGCTCATCAACTTGAAATAAGATCTTTTGATTTGTTGGTACTATTGATTGTTTTAAAGAAATTCGACTGTGTTTCCTAATGTAACCTGGGCTTTGTTTACTGGATATTGAGCCTTAATGTTGGTATTACATATGAATGTTGTTTGATCTGGTAGAATTGCCTTCTCAGTAATTTTGAAGTAATGATTGTTTTGGAAAAATACAGTAAAGAAGATTTAATTACAATTTCAGACACAAACAGCTCATTTGTAGCCAACACAGCCATTGCAAATTTTCTTTTGGAAACCTGAAAAATAAAAAATAAAAAATGCCATTGCACATATGTACAAATGTGGGTGTTTTACGTGTAAGATTTTTAGCAGAAAATGCAACAGCATTGTGTATTGCACTGGTTTGATTTTTTTCCCCCTGCAATCCTATTATGGTGTTTTAGAAGACAGCTTTTAAAATACTGATCGCTTTCATACAGTGTCACTTTCAAGGTCTTTCTTGCTCTGTAACTGCTGTCATGTCTGTTCACTGTTATGGGCTATGACTTAATATTCACATACACTCAACACTGAAAATAAAGCATTGATTCCTGAATAGCAGCTGTTACTATGGCTTGGTTTTGTCCAAAATGTGTGCAATGTCAACTAATTTACCATCTATATACTTGGAGAGCCTTAGTCACAAATGTTAGAAAATATCAAAGGTTTACATGATGGCATGGGAAAGTATAATGCCTGTCATATTAAGAAAGCAGTGTTAAATATCTCTACACTAATGACAGTCTTGTATTCTCATTTCTTTTAATCTCTGATTTTTTTGGACTTGGGTTTGGTAGTATATGCCTATATGAACAAAATGAGAATAATTCAAACGCCATTTAACTTGAATATCGGATGTTTTCACAGATTATGTGTGCTGATTACATCAGGAGTTTTTATAGATCATTTATGCTGATGTTAGCATTATTCATATGGAAATTTAGTAAAGCGTATTAATCTTTTGTGTCATTGTGAATTCAAGTAATACTGTATTTTTTTTAAAGAGCTCAAACAAAGAAAGTTTCTAGCTCCCCCAAGGTTTTTCTTGATTCGTGTGACCCAGACCTTTGACCTATGGCCTTGAAGCATTTCATACTAAAATGGTGTATTTAACATATATTTTTACGCAGTTCGTGATTCTACAAAACTCTATGGTTTCATTGTAATATCGTATGGAATAGTATTGCAAAATACGGTTGTGGTTCTCAACAGTAAATTCTGAATTCACATTTCACATATTATTGGCCTTGAAGCATTGCATACTAAAACAGTGTATTTTACTACCTTTGCCCACATGGTGGGAGCAGAATCTGCAAAAATCATTGGTTCTTATCATGTAAAAACTTGAGATTTTAACATATATTTTTACGCAGTTCGTGATTCTACAAATATGGTTTCATTGTAATATCGTATGGAATAGTATTGCCAAAAAAGTGCATGGTACAGCACACTCTGTGCCCTTTCATAGTGTATATATCACACTCAATATGGTTTCTTTAAATCTTGTCTTCTATGTCAACTTTGTCCTTTGGCACTAACAATGAAGGTCTAAGTCAAATGCTTAGCCATCCTAGGTACTCATGTCGCTCAAGGCCTAGTATATACCTGTAACGTTTAAAGATGAGCCATAAAAAAATTGGGGTAATATAACATTTTTACTGATTTTCACTTTTGGTGTGACCTTGAACTGATTTTCAGCAAAAATAAAATCAGCTTGAGCCTTTATTGGTATCTACCATCAGACTAAATTTGAACATGATATCTTGAAATCTGTGGCAACTAGCCTGCTAAAACATGGCCAGATAAACAGACAAATGGAACCAATTACATACTTAGTAAAGACTGGACTCTAAAAGACTGGCTGGCTGTAGTTCATTAAGTAGAGCAGGTTGTCTATAAACTAGAAGGTTTAAAAAGTTGCAGTTTTATAGGAGGTATGTGTGCTGCTATTTCTTGGACAGTTTAAGTGACTATAACAGAAAATAAAACTGTGCCCTGTGAAGAAATATGATGCAAAAACAAAGTTTATAGGACAGATATGAGCAAGTTATGGTTCTCAACAGTAAATTTTGAATTCACATTAGAGATTAGATAAAACTTTATTAATCCCTCGGGTGGGTTCCTCCGGGAATTTCTGTAACATGTATTTTCAGATTCAGATTCAGTCATACATATAGAAATGACTGAATCATGTACTGCAAAGTGTAAGCCCAAAGCCTAATCCATGTTATCTATATGTTGTTCCTGTTTAATCCAGTTACTGATTAGCAACTGTACAACAATGAGACTAAACTAAAGACAAACAATATCTAGGCTATCATGGGGCATTCAATTCTTAATAGTGTAGCTTCTCTCTCCTCTTTCCTCCCTTCATGTAAACCTTTCAATTTGCAGGTTGCTGACTTGTACTGCTCTGCCTGCAAGTGCGCTCTGTGTGAGGACTGTCTTCCCAACCATGCAGAACACCCAAAGGTGGCCCTCAGTCAGGCCCTCGAGCAGCACCGCAACAACCTGCAGGAAAGACTGGGCACTGTTCAGGACAGGTACAGGTTGAAATACTTGATACAACATTAAGAAACTTTATTCAGTCCATTAATCTGTGCCCCCAACAAACCCTTATGTTAAACTGTTGTCCAGTGGTGCTATTTTCCATTTATCAACAAAAACACACACAAACCCCCCCAAAAATTTTAATGCTGAATTACTTTTTTTTAAATATGTATTATAAACTGCAGAAGTAAGCCAATGATAAACATCAGCTGGAGTTTATTAGGATTTTATTATTTTTATATATTGTATATTTTTTAGTAATTCCCAAAGACCAGGAGAGGGCTCTCTCATTAAGCAAGATTCATTTAAGAGTCACTTGGGCAATGCGCATTGATTGTTTTTTGCAGCAAAACAAAGATGTTCCCTAAATGCCTCACATTTGTTAAGAAAAAAAAAGATAGAAGAATAAAATAGAAGAGTGACAGTGTTCTGGGCCAAGGACTTTTCCCAAGAAAGACAAATAATCTCTGGAATTTAATTTAAATGCTACTGTGGGAATGAGATAGTCAAAAGATTTCTTAAAATACATTTGGACTTGGGTAGAAAGTTAAAGAAGTTACTAAGTATTTATATTGAAAATTGAAAATACATTCATGTATGGAATTATTAGTAAACAGGGAGCAGTAAATGTAGGTCCCACATTCAAATTGCACTTAAAATACTAAAAGTCACATTTTTTCGTTTGCAAAATTGGAAAAAAATAAAATAAAAATCAGCTGATAGCATTTCATTCTTGTAGATCAAACAGGTACAGATGTATTTGCTGTGGAGAACAAGTTGCATAACAACTGACATATTCAGTTAAAGTATAATGTAGGCATACTTAATATAACTCAGTCACAAGTAACTATTAACAGACAGTGGATGGAGGAAAGAAGAGATGCTGACATCTGGTGGACAGTGAGCAAAATACAGTACAAATAATTTACCAGGCTATAAAATCTTGACATTAACAATAACATGTTATTAATTTTTCTCAATTAAAGTTACAGGTTGCATATCGTTAGCTTCATAGCATAAGTGCCTAAGTCATTTGTATATCTATATGACTTAGGCACTTATGCTATGAAGCTAACGATATGTAAACATTTAACAACATAAATGTAGCATAAAGAAAGCTTGCTATTGTTGTTTTGCAAATTAGATATGTAACTGCCTTTCTCTTTTGTGCGTGTCCTCTCTAGACTCCCTCAGATTTCAGATGTACTGTCCTTTGTTAAAGAGATCCTCCAGCAGCTGACCAATCAGAGGGCTTCCATTGAAGAGGACATTCAATCGAGCTTCGAGGACTTACACAAGCAGCTGGATGTTCGAAAGAGTGTACTGCTGATGGAGCTGGAAGTTACATACGGACTCAAACAGAAGGTGAACAGAGTTTGTTTAATTTTTCCTTTGATTCTTTGGTAAAAGTACAACCTCCTCAGTCACTTGTATACTTCTTTAAATAAAACAAATCAAATGAAAAAGTCTGAAACAGTCTAATGAAACTTTTCTTTTTCTGTCTCCAGGTTCTCCAAGCCCAGATAGACAGCCTTCTACGGGGAGAGGGGGACATGACAGCCACCTGTACCCAGGCAGAGGAGGCTCTGGCTGGAGATCCCTGTGTGGCGAGCCTGCAGGTGGAACGAGAGCTGTGGGAGAGGCTGGGTGAGCTTGCTGGTCTTGGTTTGCCATGCCAGCCGGAAGAGAACGACCAGCTGGATCTGGTGATGGAGACAGATGGGTTAAGGAAGTCCATACACAACCTGGGGACTATTGTTACAACCAGGTGAGACAATTCAAATCAATTTCAACTCAGTTTTACTTATTTAATGCCAAATCACAACAACAACTGCCTCAAAGCAATTTATATTGTAACGTAAAGATCCTACAATAGTACAGAAAAACAGAATAAACCCAAAAGTCAGACAACCCTGTATGAGCAAGCATAGGGGAAGGAAATGGAAAGGAAAAACTGCCTTTTAACAGGAAGAAACCTCTGGCAGAAGCAGGCTTAGGGAGGGTCAGCCATCTGCCACAACTGGTTTAAAGTGAAAGGGGAACAAAAGACAGACAAAAGACTGTGGAAGAGAGCCAGAGATTAATACTAACTAATGATTACATGCAGAGTGGTGTGTAAACACATAGTGAATAAAAAAGGTGAAAAAACAAAAAAACAAAACAGAAACACTCAGTGCATCATGGGAACACCCCAGCAGCCTAGACCTACTGCAGTGTAAAGCTTAAAAAGTTTTAAGCCTAATCCTAAAATCAGAGAAGCTCATTGAGACTTGTTTGTATCATTTATGCGCAGCTCCCTATAAGGTCCCACCACAGCATTTCAGTCAGGCTGAAGACTGGAACGGGCCATTGCATCACCTTGATCCTTTTCATTTACAGCCATTCTGTTGTACATTTGCTGCTGTGCTTGGGAACATGACTCTGACTCTGAAGAAAATAAGAGCAATCTATAAAATCCGCTGTATACCAAAGTATTCCAATCAGTGATAAATAGCAAGATGTTTTAGCTGTATTTTTTTTTTAGAGAACAACAAACTGTTTTTCCAGGCTAAATTGTCAGCTTCTAAATTATTAAAGATTATTAAGCACACCAGCTTATCAGCTATCTGCTTTAAGGTGCATCTTTGAAAGTTATACCAGGAAGGCAATACATTCTGATTTAAGTCTTTCTTTGTCAGAGGAGCTACAGTATCCAGAGTCGTACGCAGTGACGATATAAAACTATTAACAAGATAACAAACTCTGTAAAAGCAGCGTTCAGGTAACTGCTTTGCACTGTGTTGGTATAAGGCACTGAAGAAGATGCAGCTGAGGAATTATATCCATGGCCGACACAGTCTCTAAGGGGATGGGGTTTTGGGGCATTTCAATGATGATGAAACATATTGAACCATGTGGTTTTGGATTTAATGCCATTTCATTAACACTCGTCTTTGTTCTCGTCCTCAGTGCGGTTGCAAGCCAGAGCGAAGCCATGGGTGCAGGTCTTGAGCAATGCATTGTTGGGCATCCTGCCTCTGTTACCATTGTAACAAGAGACAAGTCAGGGGGAGCCTGCAAGAGTGGAAATGCGATCCTCTCTGCTGAGGTTCATTCTACACCTAAACTCCATAAAATTAAGTTCTACTCTGTGTTCACACTTCAATGCAAACAGTGACAAAACATTATGATGTGTTGATGTAGGTATTCACACCAGACGGCAGCATAGTAGATGGTGAGATAGTGGACCACAAGAACGGGACATATGAATTTGTGTACACGGTGCCAAAGGAGGGTGACTTCTCACTGGCTCTCCGTTTGTATGACCAGCACATCAAAGGAAGTCCCTTCAAACTGACTGTCACCAAGACTCTAGAGGCTGAACTAGACGTAGGTGGATCTTTCTTTCAATATTAGTACATTTCTACTATCCATTTGGCAAATAATGTCTAAATTCCTTTAATAGCAACTGTGATATACACCAACAGCCTATGTACGGCTCATTCATGTCCAGTGTCCTTTAGCATCTGTGCTGAAGGACACTGGACATCAGGACCTGAAACATCAGCTTATGACATTACTGTCTGACACTCTCTTTATAATTATTGTTATGAAGGCCTAGTCAAGTAGTTTTGCCTAAACCTAAGAGGTTGTTAATCCTCTTCCCATCAAACGAAACTTGCATCCAAGTATGTCCAATCTCACTGCAAAACTTTGTGCTAATGTCCTCACACAACACAGAAAAGCTCGTATTGTTGACCACGTCGTGCTTGTCTCTTGAAGTTCAGAGTTCTTGAGCAACAATGATTCAAGCAACATGACTTAAGCAATTATAAAACCTAAATTTATTTGATTGAGCTTACCCTAAATTCATCGATACATTGACTTTGGTAAAGGATGTAGGAAGCTTTCCAAACAAAAACCATATAACCTTCATAGTTACTGTGTATTGTGTTTCCCTTTTTGCTCTCTCTCCAGGTTTCTCCCTCTACAACAACGGCAACCAACTCAGCAGCCAATGCTACGCCGTCGACTGGCTCATCTGAAGGAGCAAAGAGACGAGGAAAGTCACCTGGTCAGAAGAAGAAAGGCTCAAAGAGGGCCAGCAGTGCCCTTGGTACCCCACGGCGCAAAACTCAGAACCCCATTGAGGACGACCTCATTTTTAGGATCGGTGAGACATTTAGCTGGAAGAAACGAATCGTACAGACAGACTAGGATATTGTACACTTGCTTTTTTAAAGCTAATATATCCTCATTTTTGTGACACTGAAAGGCCCTTTTAATGCTTCAATCAATTTGGGCTTATTTCTCCCCATCATATGCATCATTTTTTCCAACATGGTGGAATTTTCATCTGGCTGATTTTAGTGTCTGTTACTTGTTTCATGTTACAGTTTATGAAGGGACTAAAGTAATGACATTGTGAATTTTAAAAGCTCAGATTCACCAAATTGTCAGTATTGTAGTATTGTTGTTTTTTTT
>NW_024583335.1:68700-78941 GCF_018398535.1 Haplochromis burtoni
AGTGTCTGTTACTTGTTTCATGTTACAGTTTATGAAGGGACTAAAGTAATGACATTGTGAATTTTAAAAGCTCAGATTCACCAAATTGTCAGTATTGTAGTATTGTTGTTTTTTTTAAATTTTTATTTTATTTTATCTTAGCACACAAGTATGATGGGACTGTCAGAATAATTCTAGTATTGACATCATAGCTAATCTTCTCCTACCTTAAACACTTCATAAATTTGTCCTGGAACAAAAATGTTCGTATGTGTGGTGCACCACACATACGAACATTTTTATTCATATGTGTGGAATGGTGAAATGCCCAGTTTTAGTCTTGATAATAATATTTCACTCAAATGTCTTTTAGACCTCGCTTCAATTCATTCAAAACTTAGGTAAATGTGAAATGGTCTTCCCATAGAAAGCCTTTCTTCAAAGTCAGTAACACAAAAAGAAAACATGAATTTTCACCTTTTACTTTCAACAAAATTTACACAAATGTGCCTTCTTTTTAAAATAGAAAACACAATCCATGGGTATTTTGTGCTTGAGGGGGTAGGTCTAGTCCAAATGTATGTTCAAGGAAACTTGAACTCAAATTGAAGCTTCATGCAAAAGGTTGTTTATGAAAACATTTCTATGTATAATGGAATTTAAAATCATATTTTGCACTATTCAGGAACAAAGGGAAGGAATAAAGGAGAGTTCACCAATCTTCAAGGAGTAGCTGCCTCTTCCAATGGTAGGATACTGATCGCTGACAGCAACAATCAGTGTGTCCAGGTATGGCCTTCGAAAAGCTGCAGGGTTCATATAAAACCCCCAAATTTATATTGAAAGTTAAACAATGTATATATGTCCAGATTTTCAGCAATGAGGGAGAATTTAAGAGTCGTTTTGGAGTGCGGGGACGATCGCCAGGTCAGCTACAGCGTCCTACTGGTGTAGCCGTGCACCCCAGTGGTGACATCATTATTGCTGACTACGACAATAAGTGGGTCAGCATTTTCTCCTGTGAGGGCAAATTCAAGGTATGTGTGCTGATATGTCAGGGTTGAAGGGGTATTGTACTTTATTGCAAGCAAACCCTCATTCTAATGTTTTCAGTGTTGATTTATGCAGCAATCTTATTGTTTGTATTTGTTGTTCACCAGGCAAAACTTGGCTCTGGCAGACTCATGGGACCAAAGGGTGTGTCTGTGGACCAAAACGGACATGTTATTGTGGTTGACAACAAAGCTTGTACTGTCTTCATCTTTCAGCTGACTGGAAAGCTTATTACCAAGTTTGGAAGCAGGGGCAATGGTGACAAGCAGTTTGCAGGTAATGTGGACTAAATTATATTATTTCACGTAATTTAATTCCCAAAAATCTACTATGGGCTGTAAAGAATAAATATACATAAAGAAAAAAAGGCAAATATATGAAGAGAAAATGTTTGATTCTGGATAGTCTTGAGATTAACGGCTCTTTAAAAAGTTAGTACTATATAGAAACCATTGATGTTTTTAACCCCATGAGGTCTGAGTCATCACTGGTAATGAAAGCAGTACTAGCTGCCCTAACCCCATTTTTTGGTGACCAGCACAAAGTATAAGAAATATAAATAGTCCGTTAGAGCAATTAGATTGCGTACCCTTTTGTCCCCTGACTGCCAAAACAATGAAAATGATACGTCCTAAAAGTTAAGGATTGGGACAATCACCACTGATGGCTTAGATCTGAGAGGGTTAAAGCATTTACCCCCCAACTTTTGGCAATAAGGGAACAAACAACATTTTAACTTGCATTTCTCTTTTGTCCCAGGTTTTGAGGCTAGGGTTGTAGTTATCACTGATGACCTCAGAAGGTTTACGTGCGCTAATAAAAGTATTTAGGTGATGGTTGGCAGTTGCTAAGTCTGAAAATTGATTTAAGAACTGAGTGCACTTGAAATTCTGTTTAAAGTTTAACCCTATGACCTTTAAATCACTTGATGACCCCAACCTTTAACAGTAAAATATTGTACATTTTGTTTTTTCTTTTCTTTTTTCCCCTTTTTCTTTTCATTCTAAGAGACTTCAAAAACTATTCAGATATACAAATACCAGTGTTACCTTTCTCTAAAATACTTGCGAATTGAAAGTGTTAAAAGAGGCTAGAGCTAATTGAAAATACATTGTTCGTTGTACAATGTACAACCTATTTCTTTGTTCCTGTTTTTCTTTCCTAAAGGTCCACACTTTGCAGCAGTGAACAAAAACAATGAAATCATTGTGACAGACTTCCATAACCACTCTGTTAAGGTACAGCATTTTACTGAGCTTAAAGGATAGTTTTAGTGTAATGTTATGGTAAAACAAGCTAATATTTCATATCAAGTCCAAGTATGGTTTCAGAGGATTCAAAATAATATATCTTTATCATTATTTCTCGGATTAGGTTTTCACGCTTGAAGGAGAGCTTGTACTGAAATTTGGTTCAAATGGGGAAGGAAACGGCCAGTTCAATGCTCCCACTGGTGTAGCAGTGGATATTAATGGGAACATCATTGTAGCTGACTGGGGCAATAGCAGAATACAGGTAAAACGTTAAAATATGAAAAAACTTTTATGGTCAACCTTTTATATATGAAAGCCCTACTGTGTAAGGTTTTTATATATAAATAATACATATCTTCGACATTTCCAGGTGTTTGATGGCAGTGGCTCCTTCCTGTCCTATATCAACACATCAGCAGACCCTCTTTATGGACCCCAAGGTCTGGCTCTGACTTCAGACGGACACGTTGTAGTGGCTGACTCTGGCAATCATTGCTTTAAAGTCTACCGCTACCTACAATGATGGAGGCTTGGATGACGATGGGGGATGGTGACGTGGACGCGATAGACAAGTTGAGGTTTAAATGAAGCGATAGAGTGAGCACTGTCAAATAATATGAATTACTGCATGAGCCTCTAACTGCTCCCTGTGAATGTTGAAAATGGGATAGAAGGGATGAAAAAGTCAGTGAAAAAGTGTTCAGTTCCCATTCTGGGTTCCAACCAGAACTCATGACGGAAGTACCTAATTTGAATATTTTTGGTGATTATTATTAGGTAACATCATAAAAAAATAAAATGAAAACAAAACATTGATAGCAGATGTTTTGTCTCAAGAGGGCTTATGATCGGCTCACGTGAAAATCTCAATAATTTCCAGCTGTCATACAGACATTGCAGAATGGGATGTAGATAAAAGTTATGCAATACTGGTTCAGAGATGTCAAATTTGAGAGGCTCAGTGTCTATAAATGGACTAATGAGGAAAGCTTTGGATAATAAAATGAAAAAACCAAACAAAGGCTGCAAGAGAGATGACAATGATTTCTTCAGAAACAACTGCTTACTAAATTTATGATGTGGTCAATGAGACATAAAAAGGAGCAAAGGCATTAACGTGGACATAAAGGGACATAATGGAAATAATGTGGAGAGAATGAAATGAAAGACTGAAAGTTTTCTAATGTTCTGCCTTCTTGTGCTGTATGTAATACACAAAATAATTGATTATGAGCTAAAAGAGACCTATGTCTTCCAATTTCATTACATAATTAGAGACTTCCACTGTGGATTTGGTGCCACACTTTAACATCCCTTAAACAAAGCACTTAACTTAAAGGTAGCGCAGCTGGAGAGGACAGCAATTGTGCTGAAGCATACAAGATTTTATTTCTAAATATGACAAAAAAATTCCAAATCTATAAGACATAGACCACTTTTAGTCCAAAGTGCATTGTTTGTACATTAGGATTGTTTGAACATGGAATGTTATTTTGATCCCATATAATAGTATTCTTTACAAATCTTAGGTAATAGATTCATTATTAGAAATGATTGCTTGACTCTAATTCTGACTGTCTGAATTAATGACTGATTGACTTGATTTGAAAAAAAGCATTGTGTGTCTATGCTTGGTTTGAGTGTTCAGATATTTTTTTCCTGATAAACCTGTTGCAATGAGGAAAAAGTGAAAAATTTATCTTATATATTTGTGAAGATACGTTTAATAATATTGCATAAGCTGTAATCAACATATTTGGACTCAGTAACAGCAGCCGTCTTTTGCAGGAACATTTACAGGTCTAGTGCCCTCATGAGCCCTTTGAGCCATTTCGTTTCCATTGCATTTTAGGATCAGTTGATTTTATGATGTGAACAAACCAGTTTTACAATGTCAAGGTCTGTGATACCAATTCACAACGCATAAGTTAACAGAACTGATGTCCCATGAAATCAAAACAACAACAACAACAGTGACAACAATGGAGGGGACCAGGATGGCTGTTGCATTTACATTTGATGTGCTCCCCAGAACTCCTCGCTGTGTCCTGCAGTTGAAATGCCCTATTTTTACATATTTCTCTATGCTTGTCACCATGGCAACAAAATATCAGAAGGATATTTTGGGGGAAGGAATTCTAGAATGTCTCTATTCATTCTTCCTTATTGACAAGGATACAAGAATGCTTTAAGAATTCTGAAAAACTGCTGTTGCCCGCTTGTAAAATTCCACATATTCTGTCAAAAAAGAGAATACCTCAGTGTTCTAGAAGCATGCCTCTGTTGTTATGTAACTGTTGACACCAAACATATCAGACATCTACTGCGAGCTCCCATTTTACAAGTCTAACCTAAAAGACAATTTACAGTAACATCAGTAAAGTATAGTTAAAGTAATGTTAAAGTCTCAAGCATTAGCCATTTACATTTGGAAAAGTGCTATATGCCAGTAATAACAACACTACAAAGCATTTACATAAACTGTTGAATAGGTAAGAGAAGAATTTATGTTATTTCCATCCGCGACGAGTTGGGGAGATTTTACATGCACTATTAATATACTGCAAACTTCTTTGTTGATTGTGGTAGTTTAAGTGGCATCACATCAATTACTTACACATTTAGTCTTTACTGAAACAGGAATTGAGAAACTCATCATTATGTTCACAGTTGGTCAGAGATTCTCTAAGTTATATATTTTACTACTTCTATTTATTGCTTATTATTTATTTATCTAATTAGTTATTTTCATCTTGCCATTTGATTGTGTTACACCATGTGCATTTAAATTCATAAGTGCCCGTTACATTTCATCTTACTAGACATTTCAGTCTTTAGGCTGTATTGAAATGGGACTAGAATTAGAACTGCTGTTAATATTTTGTCAAGTTTCCTTATTTTTGTTTTTTAATCTTTTGTTAAATTAAAAAAAAATCAAGCTCATCAGTTAGCAAAAATTGCTCATTAGCACCTCATTTTGGGATCAACAACACGTTTAACTCAAAACTAATAAGTTAGCTGTAAAAACAGTGCAGTACAATGACCAACCTTATGAAAACATTAGCTTTAAATGGCTAATACTGCTTTTTTCTTACATAACTGGTTACAAGCTAACTTATTAATTTTGACTTGTTTGTAGCCGTCAGTTTTGATGTTGAATGTTGATCATTTTTTCACATAGAAACAACAAAATCACTTTTAATAACAATGAAACAACTTCATCTTCAATACAATGACAGTAATCATTATTCAGTCCAGTAAAAGAAAGGTTGGCGCCTCCTCGTTTGTGTAATTTGTTAGTCTGTTCATGGATTTGCTAAGACTATATTTTCTAACATAAGCATCCTGTAATGCTGCTAAGTGTCAGATTTTGCTCATCAACTTGAAATAAGATCTTTTGATTTGTTGGTACTATTGATTGTTTTAAAGAAATTCGACTGTGTTTCCTAATGTAACCTGGGCTTTGTTTACTGGATATTGAGCCTTAATGTTGGTATTACATATGAATGTTGTTTGATCTGGTAGAATTGCCTTCTCAGTAATTTTGAAGTAATGATTGTTTTGGAAAAATACAGTAAAGAAGATTTAATTACAATTTCAGACACAAACAGCTCATTTGTAGCCAACACAGCCATTGCAAATTTTCTTTTGGAAACCTGAAAAATAAAAAATAAAAAATGCCATTGCACATATGTACAAATGTGGGTGTTTTACGTGTAAGATTTTTAGCAGAAAATGCAACAGCATTGTGTATTGCACTGGTTTGATTTTTTTTCCCCCCTGCAATCCTATTATGGTGTTTTAGAAGGCAGCTTTTAAAATACTGATCGCTTTCATACAGTGTCACTTTCAAGGTCTTTCTTGCTCTGTAACTGCTGTCATGTCTGTTCACTGTTATGGGCTATGACTTAATATTCACATACACTCAACACTGAAAATAAAGCATTGATTCCTGAATAGCAGCTGTTACTATGGCTTGGTTTTGTCCAAAATGTGTGCAATGTCAACTAATTTACCATCTATATACTTGGAGAGCCTTAGTCACAAATGTTAGAAAATATCAAAGGTTTACATGATGGCATGGGAAAGTATAATGCCTGTCATATTAAGAAAGCAGTGTTAAATATCTCTACACTAATGACAGTCTTGTATTCTCATTTCTTTGAACAACTGCAAAATGTTTATATAACATTCTTCAAACATCACTTTTTGGGAGTCATTTTTTTAAGATATGACTACTTTGTGCTTGGAACGGTTCACAGCCGAGTGTGAAGCGGTGGGAATGAGGATCAGCACCTCCAAATCTGAGGCCATGGTCCTCAGCTGGAAAAGGGTGGAGTGCCCACTCCGGGTCAGGGACGAGTTCCTGCGACAAGTGGAGGAGTTTAACTATCTCGGGGTCTTGTTCATGAGTGACGGGAGAAGGGAGCGGGAGATCGACAGACGGATTAGTGCAGCGGCCGCAGTGATGCGGACGCTGTACCGGTCTGTTGTGGTGAAGAGAGAGCTGAGTGTAAAAGCGAAGCTCTCAATTTACCGGTCGATCTACGTCCCTACCCTCACCTATGGTCACACAGCTGTGGGTAGTGACCGAAAGAACGAGATTGCGAATACAACGGCGGAAATGGCTTCCTCCGAAGGGTGGCTGGCACTCTCCCTTAGAGATAGGGTGAGAAGTTCGGCCATTGGGAGGGGCTCAGAGTAGAAGAGCTGCTCCTCCACATCGAAAGGAGCCAGCTGAGGTGGTTCGGGCATCTGACAAGGATGCCCCCTGGGCGCCTCCTGGGTGAGGTGTTCCGGCATGTCCCACCGGGAGGAGGCCCCGGGGCAGACCCAGGACACGACTGGAGAGATTATATCTCTCGGCTGGCCTGGGAACGCCTTGGTGTTCCCCCGGATAAGCTGGAGGAGGTGGCTGGGGAGAGGGAGGTCTGGGCTTCTCTTGCTTAGGCTGCTGCCCCCGCGACCCGACGCCGGATAAGCGGAAGAAAATGGATGGATGCTCTGTGCCTGTGACAAAACTGGAAGGTTAAAAATTGACTTTTGCTCTTCTGAGCATTTGAGTACTAGGGCATCACAGTTAATGTTTGGCTCACTCTTAATATGTGTATGAGGGCACTTAGTGATGAATATGAATCAACTTTACAAATTTAAGCAGTTTATTTATTTATTTTTTTTACTTTTTGGTTCAGTTATTTTTTGCTAAGTACCTGACTACCTGATTTACCTTTAGATGTCAGCCTAACATTGAATACAAGATGTAAAGATTACATTTGGTGTTTGTCATTCATGATTTCATCTGGTTGTCTAGTTCTTGAATTTTACACTGCAGCACTGTTTAAAATATTAATATACAGGGAGTGCAGAATTATTAGGCAAGTTGTATTTTTGAGGAATAATTTTATTATTGAACAACAACCATGTTCTCAATGAACCCAAAAAACTCATTAATATCAAAGCTGAATGTTTTTGGAAGTAGTTTTTAGTTTGTTTTTAGTTTTAGCTATTTTAGGGGGATATCTGTGTGTGCAGGTGACTATTACTGTGCATAATTATTAGGCAACTTAACAAAAAACAAATATATACCCATTTCAATTATTTATTTTTACCAGTGACAACCAATATAACATCTCCACATTCACAAATATACATTTCTGACATTCAAAAACAAAACAAAAACAAATCAGCGACCAATATAGCCACCTTTCTTTGCAAGGACACTCAAAAGCCTGCCATCCATGGATTCTGTCAGTGTTTTGATCTGTTCACCATCAACATTGCGTGCAGCAGCAACCACAGCCTCCCAGACACTGTTCAGAGAGGTGTACTGTTTTCCCTCCTTGTAAATCTCACATTTGATGATGGACCACAGGTTCTCAATGGGGTTCAGATCAGGTGAACAAGGAGGCCATGTCATTAGTTTTTCTTCTTTTATACCCTTTCTTGCCAGCCACGCTGTGGAGTACTTGGACGCGTGTGATGGAGCATTGTCCTGCATGAAAATCATGTTTTTCTTGAAGGATGCAGACTTCTTCCTGTACCACTGCTTGAAGAAGGTGTCTTCCAGAAACTGGCAGTAGGACTGGGAGTTGAGCTTGACTCCATCCTCAACCCGAAAAGGCCCCACAAGCTCATCTTTGATGATACCAGCCCAAACCAGTACTCCACCTCCACCTTGCTGGCGTCTGAGTCGGACTGGAGCTCTCTGCCCTTTACCAATCCAGCCACGGGCCCATCCATCTGGCCCATCAAGACTCACTCTCATTTCATCAGTCCATAAAACCTTAGAAAAACCAGTCTTGAGATATTTCTTGGCCCAGTCTTGACGTTTCAGCTTGTGTGTCTTGTTCAGTGGTGGTCGTCTTTCAGCCTTTCTTACCTTGGCCATGTCTCTGAGTATTGCACACCTTGTGCTTTTGGGCACTCCAGTGATGTTGCAGCTCTGAAATATGGCCAAACTGGTGGCAAGTGGCATCTTGGCAGCTGCACGCTTGACTTTTCTCAGTTCATGGGCAGTTATTTTGCGCCTTGGTTTTTCCACACGCTTCTTGCGACCCTGTTGACTATTTTGAATGAAACGCTTGATTGCATTAAATAACCACTTAAGACTTATTCTCTTTTGTTTCTTAATTTTCTTGGGTCTACTTCTGGATCTAAAGTGTGGACTTGGCCCCGTATTATATTAATAATACTACTGAAACTGTTAAAATGTTTTAGCATACCATACTCTTTCAAACCATTTAACTCTGTAGTCTCAGCTATACTCAATTCTGTATTCAATACTTGTCTTTACTTGTTGTTATAACAGGGTTTTCCTGCCCTATGCAGATACAGCAGAGGTAACACCAAACAGCTGGGCAAGTTAAACCAGATGAGACACATTGACGCCAAACATTTCACAGTGCTGCTCACCAGAGGTGAGTCGTTAAGAGCATTTGATACAAGCAACCCAACAAACCATAGCCACACAGCACAGGTTATAGCCGTGACAGTGTAGAAAGCTCTCAGCTTTGATTTTTTAACCATCTCCCTTTCCCCACCCGCTTCCCCTGGCCCTGGGCGAATCAGAACAAAGAGAACAGAGAGGCTGCAGAAAGATATGATTATAATGGAGGGAGCCAAAAGGCAGAACAGTGGGGCAGATTGGTAGTTAGGAGGTAATAAGAGTGCAAAACCCATCAATCCAAAGCTCAGCAGCCAAGCACAGCCGATGCTGATGTTTCTGATCCTGACCCCACGAGCATTTCTTAGACTCATGTAGGTGATGGGGTGAACAACAGCCAGATAACGCTCTACACAGGTCAGGAGGTGGAACAATAACTCTCCATAATAAGCAGTAATAGAAGCAGATGATCCTACTGCCACACTCACTAAGTGATTAGTGTATGTGCCACAATACATGACCAAGCACCCTAAGACCGAGATCAGCTCAATGGCAGCCACGTGGTAGATGAAGATGTCAGAGTGGGTTGCTGTTTTAATAGAGCGCTGCTGCCGCCATCTTTGATGACCAGAAAAAAAGATGAGAACAAAGACAATGAGGAGGAGGACGATTCTCAATGTATGGAAGGGAATCAATTTGGATAGATTAATGGGGCAGGAATTGTCCAGAAGATCGCTGGAGGTGGAGTTAAGTGACATAACTACTGTATGATGTAGGTCTGAGGAGAAAAAGAAACAGTCAGTGGGACAGACAGTGGAAGTGCTGATAGTTCACAGTTATAATGCACCTTATTAAGGAAATGTTAGAGAAGAATTCTGATTACTACAGTGCCAGATGGGACAGGCAAAAATGCAGCTTAATACAGCCCTTAGTTAGTGTAGCTTTGGGAGTAATAGTGGGAGTAATGACTGGTCATTGAAATAGTTTTTTTCTGTCAACAAACACTCTGACATGGAATGTTAATTGTAAACCAACATTATATTACAAAATCAAAATGAGGTGCATAGGAAATT
>NW_024583335.1:80519-88099 GCF_018398535.1 Haplochromis burtoni
CTAAGTAAAGAAGCACAGACATTTCTCTCTCCAGCCACTGGCTTCAGGTTATTAGGGAGAACACTGAGGCATTTCCAGACTAGTCATGAGATGTAATCTTCTCACTGTGTCCAGGTTCTGCCCCGCAGCCTCCCTCTGGTGGGACACACACTCTCCCAGAACTGGCTCCTTTCGATGTGGAGCAGTGAATCCACTCTGACTGAACATCTCACCGTATCTGTAGCGGAGAGGTCAGCCACCATTCAGAGAAAGTACATTTTTGCCACTTGTATCTGTTTTTAGTAGCATGGAAAACTAAACCCCAAGGGTCTGTTAGTTATAAAGGACTGGAGTAACCTATAAGTACTATTACTGTTGCTGAGTAATACTCAGATTTTTACCTTTAATCTTTGATGAAGGGTTAAAAAGAGAATATCCACAATGTCCAAGACTCAGAATGTCTCATATTTATGTTCTCCTTGTGTATATATGTCTATTTATATATGCTTTTCACAGCTTAACTGTTTATTCTATCATTACATATATAATTCATTAGATAATAAGTCAAGCACCATTTGAATACAGCATTCAAATCTAATGTTTATTTACTGTGTGTGATGCTGTTTTTCTGAGGACTAATTTAAGTCTTCATAGTGTGGATATAGTGGTATTTTGGAGGTATGTAAGGACGACACGAGAGCTTATCACATTTATTCTAACTTTAATCTCAGCTTCACTCACTCAGCTTTCACAAGACGGCAAAATATCTCCTAGAACCCAGAAATATTACTCCTCTCACTTCCCTTCTTTCTGGGTGTGAAAGAAGCGATGACAAACAGCAATGAAAAACTCATTTTTAATAACAATGAAAAAACTGTTGTTCAATACAAGACAGTAAACATTGAGTCCATATAAAAACTCATGCCATCTTCCCATTCATGTAATGATCTGTTAACAGTATATTTTCTGAGTTTTCTTACGCTACGTTCACACTGCAGGCGAAAGCGCATCAAATCAGATTTTTAACCTAATGTGACCCATATCCCATCATGGTATGACAGTGTAAATGGCACAAATCCGATATTTTCAAATCAGATCTGGGTCACTTTCATATGTGGTAATGAATCTGATACATATCTCTTAGAAAGCGACTGCTGTTTGAACTGTCACATCCGTCTTTTACGTCACTGACACAAGACAGTGTTAGGATGCCTGGGTCGTCGACCCAGGGTTTTTGAGTTTTTGATATTATTTATACTTCCTAGTTTTTGGTTTCTTTGAGTTCTGTCTTATGGCTTATGTCTCTGTCTTCTTTAAGTGCTCTGTCTCCCCTATCACCTGCATCCCCTTGTCTAGTTCGCGTCTATGTGTATCCTAAGTTCCTATATCCCCGTGTTCAGTCAGTGTTTGTGTCTGCCCTGTTCCCACGTCTCTGTTCCCTTTGTAGTGCCTGCATATGAGTCTGTGTCTTTGTTCAGTCTGTGTTATGTGTTTCCTGTTTTACTTTGAAAGTCCATGTCTGATGTTAATGTGTCTGGTTTTGCTTCCTCTTGTCTCGTTAGGCCTGATTTGCCCCAGCTGTGTTTCCCTCCTGTTACCCATTCCCTGATTGCTCCCTCTGTGTATTTAAGCCCAGTGTTTCTCTGTGTCTGTGTCGCGATCTACCGTTTATTTTGCTGTGTGTTTTGTCAATCCGCCGGTGTTAGTTTATTTTTGACCTTTTTCCCCAGTTATGTTATGTTTGAGTTCAGCATTAAAGCTGTTTTGGTTTAAGTTCTGTCTCCGGAGTCTGCACCTTGGGTCCTATTCCTGCCTGCACACAGCCGCACCTAACAGACAGATGCCAATTATCAGCGCCGGAGAAGACATCATGAGCGCTTCCTGGCCATCCAGTGTAGACGTTAGTGAAACTGTTGGGAAGACAACGTGAACATTTTATTTGTGCAGTATAATCTGCAGATTCTGACATTATTATGTAAATAACAAAATAACTTAAAGCAAAAATTGGGAAACATAAAGTCCGAAGTCTTTATATTAAGGGCCATCAGTCAAACAATATAGTTTGCTCTGGGTCTAAACAGAGCGCGTTGTGTGTGACGTCTTATTTTGCGCATGCAGGCCGCTTTGAGGGTTCACACTAGGGAGCGTTTGCTGTCGCATTTTATTTATAGTGTGAATGAGCAGATTTGATCAAAAAATCCGAATTGAGCATTAAGACCTGCAGTGTGAACGTAGCCTTAGTCAGTTTCAGTCAGTTAGTCAATGTCACTTCACAGATCTTTCTCGCTCTTTCTACTCTGAGCACTCAAAGCACTTTACACAACTTGCTTTATTCACCCATTCAAACAAGCAGTTTTTTCTAACCCTCTTTATATATGTAATTGAAACCTGAGGTTAGTATCTTGCCCAAGGATATTTAGCATGTAGACTTGAGCAGATGGGGATCAAACCACCAACCTTGCCATCAGTAAGTGACCTGCTCTACCACCTGACCTACAGCCACCCCAAACTTTCATGTATGAAGATGTAGAGAGGGTTTTTGTCGGGTTTTATGAAGTTTTCTTTTTATTTTGCATGTTCAGAAATTCTGTTTTTCCTTTTGTTGCCTCAGAGCAATGTTGTGCAATAAGGGCTTATGGTCTGAGGGAGACTTTCATAATAGTGTGTTTGTATGTAACGCTACATTGTATTCTTACACAATTTTTTACACATTTTGCTGATAAGATACCTCTCGAAATAATTAAGGGCTTAAAAAAATTAAGCGACAGTTGCCAGGCCACAAGGCATATGGGTGACTATGATAAGATTCAACCTCTTCTAAAGCACATTCTCGTGAAACTGAAACATTGTGGATGAGCCAATGGTGTCATTTAAATGCAAGAGCTAATTAAAAGAAAGAAAATTGGGTTTCAAAATGTTACTCCTAGCTGAATATATTAAATTAAACTCAATTCAACTCATTGCAATTTTATTTAGAGCAAGATCTGATGGCATTTCACACAAATTTGAAGGTACTGGGAAAGATGTCCAACCACCTGAGCTTCCAGGTGTAGGGGAAAGTCGAAATGTGGCCTCACATCATAACTGAACAAAGTCAGTGCAAATCCAAAAAGTGAAGTAAGTAGAGAGGGTGAACCAGTAATAAGACATCTCTAATGTATGAGCAGAAGAAGATGCAGAGACTCACAGTTCTGATTCCAAATTATGATCTCAACTTACTGTCATGGTCCGGAGTCTGCGACTCCGTGTTTATGTTTAGTTTATTAGTATTCTGTAGTTTTGGTTGCCTTGGGTGTTTGTACTCCTCTGCTTCATGGTTCATGTTCCTATGTTCTGTGTCCCCCAGTCCGTGTTAAGTTGGTGGGTTATGTTATATTCTGGTCTCATTCACGACAGACTCCAGAATATCTATTTCCTACCCAACGGGGTAGTAAGTTTTATTAACAAATCATGCGACTCAGATTGGTCCTCTGCCATGTACAACAGCAACATACAGCCTAACAATCCTTACTTGTGTGACACTCTAAAACATCCGTGCAGCAACACAATCTATTGTGGAACAAACCATCTTGTAAACAATAATTCACATTATTACAGGTTATGTCATTGCGTGTATGTGTTTCCTGTTTTATTGTGAAGGTCTGCGTCTTATGTGAGTGTTTTCAGTTTGCCTCCCTAGTCTCGTCACGTAATCACTCCCACCTGTGTGTAATCTCCCTGTGTTCTCTGAGTGTATTTAAGTTGTGTCTTCTGTCATGGTAGTTGCTGGTTCGTCTGTGTTGTTTCCCCTCGGTCTCCCTGCATCTCTCCATGTGTATTTCCCCGGATCTCCCTGCATCTTCTTCTTGGTTTGTGTTGTTAGTTTACCCAGTTTAGGTTTCCGGTTTCATGTTCACCCACCATTGCTGTTTGTACCCACTCCTGTAAATAAATACTCACCTGCACCAGAGCTGCCGCCTTTTGGGTCCTTTCTCCAACTCCACACGGCTTGCCCCGGCAAACCGTGACAGTACGAACCAGCCACCATGGACCCAGTGGCAGTACATCTGTCCGAGGAGCTCCGGACGACGTACATATAACGTGGAGATTCTCCTCGGGCTATGGCTAGAGAACCCTCCAGAGGAGCTTCGTCGTGCCGTGGAAAGTCGGCTACAACGGCTCTTTTCTGGCCTGCCATGGCTTCTGCAGTCGCTTCCTCCGACCATGCAGGCTTTTCTCCGGCTCACACCGCACCTTCTCTCAGCCGCCCCGCGACTCGCGATGGCTGCCCGGCCTCGGCTGCGGAAACCGATCCGCCAGCGGCCACACGCCCTGCCCTGCCTGGCCCGATGGGATGATCTTGCCCGGCCCGTCGGAGCCGTCTGCGGGGAGGAAACGCCGATCGCGCCGCAAGCGCGCCACCCCACAGCCGGACGTTCGGGCTTCTAAATCGCCGGCTGTGGTGAGTGAGGACTCTTTTTCATTTTTCGGACTGCATGACTGTTCATTCAGGGGCTGCGTTTTGTGTGGCGGATGTCAACGCGAGCTGCTTATCGCCTGTGCAGCTACCGGCAGCTAAGTTAGCTCCCCCGCAGCCACTCTCAGCTCGGTTAGCTCCCCCGCAGCCACTCTCAGCTCGGTTAGCTCCCCCGCAGCCACTCTCAGCTCGGTTAGCTCCCCCGCAGCCAGTGCTCCTCTCAGCTCAGTCTCCTGTGCCTCCTTCAGTTCAGTCTCCTGTGCCTCCTTCAGTTCAGTCTCCAGTGCCCCTTCAGTTCAGTCTCCAGTGCCTCCTCAGTTCAGTCTCCAGTGCCACCCTCAGTTCAGTCTCCAGTGCCACCCTCAGTTCAGTCTCCAGTGCCGCCTGTAGCGCAGGCCCCAGTAGCTCCAGTGCCGCCTGTAGCGCAGGCCCCAGTAGCTCCAGTGCCGCCTGTAGCGCAGGCCCCAGTAGCTCCAGTGCCGCCTGTAGCGCAGGCCCCAGTAGCTCCAGTGCCCCCGCTACCCGTAGCTCTGGCTCCAGCATTACCGGTTCCACTCATTCACTCCATGCAGGGAGAAAATTTAAGGTCCAGTCAGGGAGTTTCTCGCGCTTTAGCTGCTTCAGGCACCGTTCTGCACTCCAGGGCTTCCCCAGAGGCTAGGTCTCAGTCCCCAGCTGATTCTGGACCCCTGAAGATTAAGCAGCCCTCAGAGAACAACTCCGTGTCAGTGCTGTCTGAGCAGGGCCAGTGCTCAGCACAGCACCCATTGCCTTCGTGTCTGCCAGAGGACTCCATGCCTGCTGGCTTTGTGATGGCTTCTGCTGGAGGGTCCAAGGGGCCCGTCCAGCCTTCGTCTCGTGTCTCCGCTGGAGGGTCCGAGGGACCGCTCCGGCCTTCGTCCCGTGTCTCTGCTGAAGGGTCCGAGGGACCGCTCCGGCCTTTGTTTCCTGTTTCCGCTGGAGGGTCCGAGGGACCGCTCCGGCCTTTGTTTCCTGTTTCCGCTGGAGAGTCCGAGGGACCGCTCCGGCCGTTGTCTCCAGTCTCCGCTGGGGGGCCCGAGGAGCCCGTTCAGCCACCTGTCTCAGCTGGAGGGCCCGAGGAGCCCGTCCAGCCACCTGCTGCCGCTTCATCATCATCCTCGCCGGCTGCAGCATCATCATCATCCTCACCGGCTGCAGCAGCATCATCATCCTCGCCGGCTGCAGCATCATCATCAGCCTCGTCTGGTCCAGCCTCAGAGCCTTCAGCCTCGTCTGGTCCAGCCTCAGAGCCTTCATCCTCGCCTGGTCCAGCTTCATCCGAGTCTACATCCTCGCCTGGTCCAGCTTCATCCGAGTCTTCATCCTCGCCTGGTCCAGCCTCATCCGAGTCTTCATCCTCGCCTTCCGCACAGCCGGCCTCCGGACCGCCATCGCCTGAGTGGCCGCCGTTGCCTTCCGCACGGCCGGCCCCCGGACCGCCATCGCCTGAGTGGCCGCCGTTGCCTTCCACACGGCCGGCCCCCGGACCGCCATCGCCTGAGTGGCCGCCATTGCCTTCCGCACGGCCGGCCCCCCAAACTGTGTCCACGTTGCCGCCGTTGCCGTCCGCACGGTCGGCCCCCCGAACTATGTCCACGTCGCCGCCGTTGCCGTCCGCACGGTCGGCCCCCCAAACTGTGTCCACGTCGCCGCCGTTGCCGTCCGCACGGTCGTCCCCCTGAACTGTTTGGACTCCTGTGCTGTCGGCAATTGCGTACAATGACATTGTGTGACGACATTGCGTACAACGTGGAGATTCTCCTCGGGCTATGGCTTGAGAACCCTCCAGAGGAGCTTCGCCACACCGTGGAAAGTCGGCTACAACGGCTCTTTTCCGGCCTGCCATGGCTTCTAAAATCGCTTCCTCCGACCATGCAGGCTTTTCTCCGGCAAACACTCCACCTTCCCTCAGCCACTCCTGCCTCGCTGCCCGACTCGCCGGATGTGATCTTGCCCGGCCCGTCGGAGCCGTCTGCGGGGAGGAAACGCCGATCGCGCCGCCGGCGCGCCACCCCACAGCCGGACGTTCGGGCTTCTAATTCGCCGGCTGTGGTGAGTGAGGACTCTTTTCCATTTCGGACTGGTGACTGTTCATTCAGGGGCGGTGTTCTGTGCGGCAGACGACATTGTGAACAGCTTGTCACCTCCCCCGCAGCCACTCTCAGCTCGGTTAGCTGCCCCGCAGCCACCCCCGTAGCTCCAGTGCCACCTGTAGCTCAGGCCCCCGTAGCTCCAGTGCGACCCGTAGCTCCATGCAGGGAGAAAGTCTACGTTCCAGTCAGGGAGTTTCTCGCGCTTTAGCTGCTTCAGGCACCGTTCTGCACTCCAGGGCCTCCCCAGAAGCTAGGTTTCAGTTCCCCAGCTGTTTCTGGACCCCTGAAGATTAAGCAGCCCTCAGAGAACAACTCCGTGTCAGTGCTGTCTGAGCAGGGCCAGTGCTCAGCACAGCACCCATTGCCTTCGTGTCTGCCAGAGGACTCCATGCCTGCTGGCTTTGTGATGGCTTCTGCTGGAGGGTCCGAGGACTGTCCAGCCTTCGTCTAGTGTCTCCGCTGGAGGGTCCGAGGGACCGCTCCGGCCTTCGTCTAGTGTCTCTGCTGGAGGGTCCAAGGGGCCCGTCCGGCCTTCGTCTTCTGTCTCCGCTGGAGGGTCCAAGGGGCCCGTCCAGTTTGCGGCACCTCTGGCTTCCACACTGCCGCCTGCAGCGCCTCCGTCTCCGGCTTCCACACCGCCGCCTGCAGCTTCATCCTCACCTGATGCAGCTTCATCATCTTCGCCTGGTCCGGCCCTGGCTTCATCATCTTCGCCTGGTCCGGCTCAGGCTTCATCATCTTCGCCTGGTCCGGCTCCGGCTTCATCATCTTCGCCTGGTCCGGTTCCAGCATCACCAATGCCGCCGCCCGGTCTGGCCTCCGCATCCATTTCAGCCTCGCCCGGCCCGGCCTCCGTGCCTTCAGCCTCGCCTGGCCCAGCCTCCGTGCCTTCAGCCTCGCCTGGCCCAGCCTCGTTTGGGTCTGGAGCTAAACGGCTGCTTTCTAGACCGCTGGCTAGCCCACTGGCCGGGCACCATCGCTGTCGTGGGCGGCCCCCAGAACCTCTTTGCCTGAGTGGCCGGTTGCCTCCG
>NW_024583335.1:96840-101395 GCF_018398535.1 Haplochromis burtoni
GGCTGCCACAAAAACGTATAGAACAGAGAGGCTGCAGAAAGTTATGATTATTATGGAGGGAGCCAAAATACAGAAAGTGGAGCAAATCTGTAGTTCGCAGGTATTAAAATTGTAAATTTGCAAAAGAACAAACAATAAATTAGAAAATAAATATACACTTTTGGAATGGGGGAAAAAGATCAAGAACATTTTTAAATAAAATTTACAGTTAGATGCTTAAAGTCACCTTGGAGTGTTTTAAATGAACCCTTATGGAAGGAGAGAAAAGAGTCCAAATGAGGGTCAAGCACAATACAGGAGTCCTTACTGATGTAGTGCTTGTGGAAGATGTCCTGTAGCAGAGGTAGAGATGTTCCAATTTTCTTGGTAGCTGCTTTAACAATCAGCTTATGCGTTGTTGCTGGCTGAGGTTGCCGACGCCAGCTCTGTACGCCAACTCGTCGTTGCTGCTGATGAGTCCAACCATGGTTGTGTCATTGGAGCAGAGGGGCTTGTAACAATCCTCATACACACACAATAACAGCCCTTCTTGCTCAGTTGTTGGCATTTGCTCTTGCGCAGATCTCTGCTTTGTGTGCCGACAGACATCTTCGGACCTGCTCTCAGTGTGATTATAGCTACATTACCAATTAACACAATCAGATCCAAGTAACACCGAATAATAACTTTTAGAAGTTACAAACAAAGTTGAGTAGTCTGTTTCACTGGATATAATGGAATAACATATGCCAAGATTCACTGACCACAAGCTCACTAGCCTGGTTTATTGTCAGTCAGCTAGCCAAAACTGACAAGTTTTGGGGTTCCTCACAAAAAGTCATATTATTTGTAACTTACCAAGGGACCAGTGGCACAAACATCCAAGTCCAATTCATTGCCTCGGTTCAGAGCAGGTGAAACATATCAGACATCTGCTGTCAGTGCAAACCAGGCAGGAGATATTTCTTACTTTATACCATCGAACGGCCAAATTGCTGAGTTATATAAAAATGTTCTCTATCTTCTAGTGGTTATAAAGGGAGAAATTAGCTACAAAGACCAATCATATATTTCCTAGCAGGCTTTTTAATGGAATAAGATGGTAATTTATCTCACATATGAAGACAAGCTCAAGTGGCCACAGTTTTTGGAAACTTCTTACATATCATTTTTCAGTTGTGGTCATTGGTGCCTGGTGCTCTCTGTGCTGTTCCTTGTGATTACATAAAATTCCTGAAATTAAAATATAAAAAGAAAGTGTCAAATTATTTGAAAAAATAATTTCATTTTTTCTCTGACCAAATTTGTTATGTCCTATAGCATGTTTGCAAATAGTAACCCAGACCCCTCAGCTCCAATTTATAGCCAATAAAAGCAGATCACTGGTTGGTTCATTCAGAGGGAAACTCATACATGAGACTTGGTCAAGTAACTGCAAGATTTTGTGACTCCATGAATGCCTAAAAAGATAAATTAAAAGGCATTGCACACTTACTAACCATGGAAATACAGTTTTCCCATAAAGGGCTTTATTTACTGGCAGCGAGAAGAGCAACAGTTTGAGGTAATATGACCCACATTTGTTAATTCAATTTAATCTACCTGATAACACTTATATGTACTTCAATCTTAAAACTGAGACAAAGGCAAAATGACAAAGTATGAAGGAAAACAGTCAAGAGTTAGAAGCTTAAATATACAATCTCTCTTGTCTCTCCGTGTTTATCTGCTTTCCCAACTAATCCTCATCCCTCTCTCTGTCTCGTTTCTGCATTACAGTGTGATTTGCCCTCAGTTTGAACCCTATGTGAAACAAATTAACACCATAGTTCACTGCTTTTTTACCCAATCAGACCTAAAGAGGACTGACCACTTTCATTCACTATAATTCTTTTGGTTTATGTGCTTGAAAAAACAACACATGAAGGCATAAGGATGTTTTAAATGGGATATATATGTAAATGTGGATGCTTGGAAACTCTTTTCACCATTAGCGGAATAACGTACACCAAGTTTCATTGACGACAAGCTCACAAGCCTGGATTACTGTGCCCTGAAATTACAGAAACAAACAAACCTGCTTCTGAATTTCTGGCATTCTTCTTTGGGTGTGAAATGTTGATGTGCTTTTCCAGAGATCTAGCATCCGTCAGGAGTTATCACAAGGAGTTCATATGAACATTTGATCCTTTTCTTTTGAATACATAATTAAATAAAAGGGTGAGTGTAACATCCCCATAAATGATGCCTGGGGGAAGGTGTGGGGAACAATAACAAACAGACCTAGAAAGAATGAGAAGGAAGCCAAACAGGGGAGTATGGAATATATTATGGTTTTATTATGAATTCTCTTAACACAAAGAGATGGCAACGCCGCTTTATAAATAAGAACAAAAAGGAAAAATGGTCACAACTCAGTCTTATGTTTCTAATGAAAGTGGAAGATCAAACAAACAAACAAAAGCACTTCTGAGGCCCAGAGGTGCACCTTGATCATTAGCAGTGGCACACCGCACTGCTGTCCACGACACATTTCTTCCCTAACTTATATAACATCTTAATATCTGAAATGCCAAGTCGATCCAAGGGCGAAACGAGTGAATGAGCAGCAGCTGCGTCCTGGGCAAAGAGAGAAAGAGAGACAGAGGCTGTGTCCCAATTCAGGGACACGCTTGAAGTACGCACACTACACGTACTACGTACGGTGCGTACTATAAGTACGAGAAGTGCAGAAATGAGAGGCTTGTGAAATGGGACGGTCTAGTCTTCGTCGCGCTGTTCAGGTTGCCTAGTAACCATGATACTAACCGCGAGAAACGTTAAATACAGCTTTGTGTGACAGAAATGAAGGAGAAAAAATGTTTTGTTGGTCATTCATTTTTGTCATGACATCACTGTGATTAGTTGAGTATCTGAGGCTGAAACCATGGGACTGTAAAACATGATTGTTGGGCTTCATTTCTTGGCTTTAAAAACAAAAAAGCCAAGAAATGCACTATGCGCCTCCAGGTGTTTTATCAGATTCGAGGTGTTACCTCCTTTGCACAGTATCACCTTAAAGCACTTGTTGCAGGCTGCTGAGTTTGCATCTTTTGCTGTGAAGTACAGCCAGACTTTTGACTGCTTCGCCTCGGGCATTTTTCATCTGTAGGTTGAAATAGCTGATACAACATTAATAGCCCCACTGCGAATTGCTACCTGGGACACAAAAACCCCTCCACCACAGGTGGGATCCCAGGGGTTATGTTGTCTGCGGGCATGGAAAATTGGTCCTAGTTGAGGGACCAGACAAAGAGTGACACCGGTAGGTTTTCACAGATCCTGTGTGAAAACTTGCCTGTTTTTTTCCTGTCTTCAGAGTTGGCTCTTGGAGTGGGGAGTAATATTTTTCCCGGCCCAGTTTCCACCTCCCCACTGACACAGCTGTTCTGCTGCATTCTAGAGCTGTCTAGTTTACCTGAAGTTTGTCATGGTCCCTGTGCCTCACCAGCTGATCCTGTATTAGGCAACATGTGTTTTGTTGTTTTTGCTCTCTCCCTCTCTTTCTCTCTCTCACCGCAGTGCTGTATATGGGCTCCCGCCCCTGGCCCACACAACTGACATCTACACACCTGCTGCCTATCTGTATAATCACGAGGCCTACTTAAGACGGCAGCACTGTGTTACTCGTCGCTGGATCGTTGAGCAATCAGCGTCAGTCACTCAGTCGTTAGTGAGTGAAGTTGTTTGTCGTTAACTCTAGTTTCTGTGTACAGATCTTCCGCGGATCTTTCCCTGCCTGCCTGTCATCCTGTGGACGAGTGTGTGGATTTGTGTTACCCAGTTGTGGAGAGAGGAGAGAGATTCTTTGGAGTGTGTCTGATTTCCGTTCTTCCCCTCACATACCCCGGACTGCACTTGTGTCCATCCCATTTACCCCGTGCCACTGGGCCGTGACAAACGCGGGCAGTGCCATAGTCAACTCTGAGTACCTTGGCGCTGATTCTTAATCCAACTGTGGTCACCTCCCTCTGCCAGGCCGCGGTCAACTTTGGAGGTCTTCCTGAGTTGAGCCCAGCAGGGCGATGTCATCCGCGAAGTCCAAATCAGGGAGATTATGCGCTTCGTGCCAAGAGACACCGATGCCAGCTTGGTCAACTGATCATCGCATGATATAGTCAATTACCAACAGGAAGAGGAAGGGGGATAGCACACATCCTTGTTCGACGCCAGTATTGACCTTGAAGAAATCTGTGCAGCTGTCATCCGTCCGGACGCAGCAATGGGAGTTGGAGTAGAGAAGCATCTACAAACAGCTGAGGGACTCTATAGTGGCGTAGGATAGCCCATAGAGTCAGCCGGTGGATGCTGTCAAGAGTGAATGAAATTAATAGAAATCTTCCTTTGGTATTCCAATGTTTGTTCAATGATCATGCGGAGGGTGAAGATTTGCTCGACACACGACCGGCCACTCCGAAAGCCATCGTTCGTGGCAGAACACTTTCCTGGGTACCAACAGTAACGTGATGCCCCGCCAGTTGTCACAGTCACCCAAATCAGCTACTCTGGGATGAGCTAAAAGAGGCTGTGGTCAGTG
>NW_024583336.1:0-6130 GCF_018398535.1 Haplochromis burtoni
AACATCTCAAGTAGAGACCCCTCAAATGGAAACACTTGTGGTTTTCCTTTTTCCTTAATTCTCCTATTTGGCGAATTCTTTATTTTGAATAGTTCAGGGAATTGTTGATTTATGTGTTAATAAGATGCCTCTGATTGAAACCGCACAAATCCTTCAACAGCTACTGGAGACAAAAGATGACAACAAAATACAATCGTGGTTGTATTTCTTAGTGCACCCACTCAAAGTGACCTTGCATATGAGTTTATTCACGTTGAAGGGAACATTAGGTTATATTTTTCACTCAAAATGATTTGAAACTGAGACACTTTAAATGAAAACATTTGTGCTTCTCCTCTTTCTTTATTCTTTCTTTATCTTTGTCTTGGGAAATTCTTTATTTTGAATGGTTCATTGAATAGTTAATTTATGTGTTCAATATCTTTCAAATATTCAGAGAAGTCCAGTTGTCTTTCTTCAACGCTCCTGAGACCACCAAGAGGTAGATAACTGAGAATTTGATATGATATAATACATATCATACTTGACATGATACATATGCACTTTTCATTCCAAGCCAATAAGCAATTGGGAACCATTTTCACTGTCAGTCATTGAACTCAGTCTCTTCTCCTTGCATGCAAGAGCATGCACATGTACAAATACATGTACTGTATACTAATCTTCTAATTAAATGAGTAAATAAATAATGTCATACTGTACACACAGTGCAAGTTTTTAATGGGGTAGTAGCAAATTGTGCTCCTACAAAATTTGCTATATGTAGCATCTACTGAAACAAAGCAGCATGTTACTTTTGGACTGTTGGCTGGAAAATGCTTTTCCTGCTCCAAGTTTGCATTTTGTCCTCAGAATGATTCAACGCAGTTGAGCTTACCACTCAGTGTCTGTAGCTTAGGAATGGCCTGTTCTAAATAGAATGAGATCTCATAATGTGGGTATTATTACTCAACCTTTACTCACCACCTGAAAAAGATGCTTGTCCATAAAATTGGCACTGATTACTCAACCATTAATCCAATAGTTGTTTACAACTCTATACTCTATACTTCAATTGGCTTTTAGTTGCTTCATCGTGTGTGTGTGTGTGTGTGTGTGTGTGTGTGTGTGTGTGTGTGTGTGTGAGAATCCACCAATTCTAACTCAACTGAGCCATTTTTACATAAAGTCACTTTATTAGCTTTTACATATGTCTCTGAATAGAATAAGTAGTTTTATAATACCAAGAAGTCAAAAATAATAGCCTATATATTTATAAAACTAAGTAGATTTACTACTCTTGACTTTTTAAAAACAAACAAGGTCTTTGATAATATAGTAGTATTTTCTGCCTTGTTAACCTTTCAACAAATCTAGACACTCAGGGTGAAGAGGTTATACAGAAAAGAGTTTGGATAACTGTATGTGTGTGGATGCCTGTATGTCGATATTACTGTGAGTCATTAGGTATGCACCAAGTAAAATGTTTTCCACACATCTGAGCAGTAACAAGAAAACAGATAGTGAGAAGCAAACAGTAGAAAACAATGGTTCAGTTCTGCTCTAAAGTGAAATCAGAAGCATTTCTGATACTCTGAAACCTTTGATTGTGTGCATTTTAGCTACCAATGGGCAAATTGAAAGTAGTGGTAAAAACTTCAAATAGTTTCAATTGCTTTCTATTTCATGTTGAGCAAAAACAGAGAGTTTATAAATAAAGTAAGGTATCATTGGGGGCGAGAGAGTCTGTGCTTAAATCAGTACAGTCTGGAACATATGTGTTAAGTGCTAGGATCTACAAGATGCTACTATGAAATTGCTAACGGAACAGTGAACAGTTAAGAACAGTAAAAAATGGCTGCATTATTCTAAATTATATAATCTGTTCTTTAGTGTGTCCTTCCAAAAAAGGACGTGTAATAAAATGGGGAAAGGGGACAAGGAGCAAGTGACATTGAAACCCCAACAACTTTAAAAATTGATATAATAAACAAAGCTTGGCTTTTATATTTACCAACCCATAGTAGTTAATCCCTTCACAATTTTTTTTTGGGGGGGGGGGGAACTGATATCAGTATATCCTGTGGTTAACTGACATCTGAAAAGTCTAAAAGTCTTAAAATGTCTTTAAAGCTAAGAAAACACACCAGTTAAAATTTTAAGGTGACAAATTTTTCTAGTGTTTTAACTGAAAACAGTGTCTGATAGTAGTAATTTTCATGCCTGAGTTTCTTCCCATCCAATGAGAAAATGTTGCTCAAGCCTGTTATCCATAAAACCCAGAGGTGTGGAAAACGAAAAGCACACACAGCTACATATATGATTTGATGTTGACACAAGGTTTAGAGTACATGATGTTGTTGGTATATGAACACATCATGACACAAAGCTGAATAAGGAGCAGAAACTAAACAAGAAAATATTTAAACATATATCCCCTCGATCCCTGACATCCTATTCTCACAGTAACCCTTTAAATAAATGTCTCATTATTAAGCAAGAACTTTATTTCACAAAAATTCAACAATACTTCCAAATATAGTAAGAGGAATCTGGAATTTGATGTGGATTTTTTTAATTAAAAATCTATTACAAGATGAATTTTGTAACAATTACTGTACTTGTATAACATTTTGCAGAGGTATAATTTTGTTTGCACCAGTGAATGACGTGAAAAAACAAGGGAAAGACTAAATTTAGGTTAACGTTTGTTGTAGGTCAGGATTAGGCTAGTAGTGGTTATGGTTGAAAGTGACCTATAATGCTAATCGCCAGCTCCATATTTTTTGAACAATTTTTTTGACAGTATAAAAGATGGATGTAGGTGCTGGGTCTGAAAGGTGAAGCCAGCATGCAAGTGCCTAAACCTGCATTTCTTTTTAATGTCCACCATAGAGCCAAACCTGTGGTTAAAAAAGACGTAGTCTCCTTCGAAAGTCTACAGCCCTCAGATTTTTAAAGGTTTTTCTGCTGTAAAGGCTTTTCCGCTCATTTTGGGGTCACACTAAAAATAAATAAAATAAGTAAATTTGGTAAATCTTAGTCATGCTGTGTTTTAGGGAAGAGAATTATTTGGGGTATGCTGAATGATTTATCCTGTTTTCCTTCTCTCTCCCCAACCAGTCGCGGCAGATGGCCCCGCCCCTCCCTGGGCCTGGTTCTGCCAGAGGTTTCTTCCTGTTCAAAGGGAGTTTTCCTTCCCACTGTCACAAAAGTCCTTGCTCATAGGGGGTCATTTGATTGTTGGGTTTTTCTCTGTAGGTATTATTGTAGGGTCTACCTTACAATATAAATTCCCTTGAGCACTTTTGTGATTTGGCGCTGTATAAATAAAATTGAATTGAATTGATATGGGGTTTCAAAATAAGACTTGTCTATCTTTTCAAATGTGGTTTCAGAATACTAAGATGGCAATCGCAAAACTCTTTACCTTGACGCTTCAAGATGGGACTTTAGAAACCAAGACCTACATCCATCTTTTATATTTGAAGGTAAATGGTTTGTGTTTCCAGTTTGAGCTGCTTTTTTCACAGTTTCACTACAGATGAACAAGTAGTTGGTGAGTTTTTGCAGACAAGTCAGCAGCTTCCATGAAAACTATGGGTAATGGTTGCCACAAGGTCACTGGCCAGTCTCTAGGGCTAGCAACAATCAGCAACTTCCACAACCGCTCACCAACTGGTTACGAAAACACGTCTTTTCCTATCGACCGGTGATTGCCAGCGGCTTTCAAACGTTCTCTGGGCGTGTGTGAATGGGGCCTTAAACCCTTTTAAAGATTGTATTCCTTTAGAGAAATGAGTTTGAATGGCACCTGTGGTGGCCAGAAGTAGAGAAAAAGTGAAAGTTAAAAAAAAAATTCATTCTGAACACTGAGCTTTTGAGATATTTCTCCAAAAGTTGATTCTGTTCATCTGGACGTAGCGTTTTGTGGCAGAAACGTTTCGTCACTCATCCAAGTGACTTCTTCAGTCTCAGCTGACTGCAGGTTTCCCCAATCTTATAAACAGTACATTTGCATAATGACTGAACCCAGCCCACTGAAGGAACAATGGGCTGGGAGGTCAGCTCCTTAATCTTAATTATGCAAATTCTCATGACCATTGATCAACAACCACTGACCAAAACCCACTGATCAATGGCCATGAGTACCATTCACAGAGAGTTGGGGAATGGCTGCAATCATAGTATTGTAAGATGGCGAAAGCTCCTCGATTCAGAGATGGTCTTTCCCTTTTCACGTAAATGGCTTCCTTGACTCCGCGCTCTAACCAGCGTTCCTGGGTTAAGATTGGGGAAACCAGCTGAGACTGAAGAAGTCACCTGGATGAGTGACGAAACGTTTCTCCCACAAAACGCTACGTCCAGATGAACAGAATCAACTTTTGGAGATTTACTTACCTGGATGATTGCATCAAGAAGTTTTGAGATATTTGTTCATTCACTGACCTCATTATCTAAAACATATGTATTTAATATATGCATCCACAATTGTAACAAAAGGAAAGGAAAGGCAGAATGGGTACATTTAGAGCAAATCCACAGGAAATTAATGTAACTTACTGCAAGAGTTAAACACATGACTGTGTGTGTGTGTGCGTGTGTGTATATATATTTAATACTCATTGTGTAGGAACAAAAGCATGTTTACAATCACATTTTGGGGCCCCTACCAGAGACCATATTTTGTCCCCATCACCTGTGTGTTGATGTTATGATGATGTATGTTTTTAATCCATATTTGCTTTTATTACTTTTTTGTAGTGATATGAATTTTTAGTGTTTTATGTGTATTCTTCATTACATGTGTGTATATAATTATAGGTACATATGTTTTTCTATATATTTTGTAGTCAGGGCCTGTACATGGTTGGCTCTAATACTGCACACTGTGGTCATGCCTCAGTAGATGTATGTAGTAACAACTAGCTAAAACTCAAAAACGAAAGTGGCTTGTCCCATCCTTTGTGACTGCCAATTGTCAAATTAGTTTCTTGTCTTACATCTTGAGAAATTCTGTAGTGAATAGAAATAAAATTTCTGACAATTATGGCCAAAACGATCAAATTTATCCACAAAAAATGTTAACCTCCTAACATCCACCAGGTGAACCAAATGAGGAAAAGGTTATAATTAAATTTAAGCCACATGCTAAACAAGCATAGTTTCATAAACTAGAAAATGTTGCTTTTCAAATCAGTTCTTTTACATGCATGTTGGTCTAACAGTTTTAAGATTTTCAATTGGTTACAATTCAATATAAAAAGTAGACATGAACCTAATACTAATGCAAACTTGTCACTGGTAATCTAACAGATGTTGAGAGGTTAAAGTAAACTTTGTGCTTCAATTCCAGATCCACAATTACTTTGTAAAAGTAGTTACCATTACCTAAAACTGCGTTTTCACACGTTTTAATTTTCAAATGCTCACAGGTGTGACAGCGAAGAGACAGTTAGCAGGAACAACTACTCTTGATATATAACTTAATTTATCCATAAGGGCTTTGTCTTTCCAAAGAGGTAGGGCTTTATAATTGGCAACCGCAGATTCTCAGTTGTTTTGTTTTCTTCTGTTCCTTTTGGCAATGCAGGGACAAATCTTCGCCCATCTGAACAATGACATTCGTTTTTTCTGGTGGTCCTCAGTAAATGCATAGCAGCATCAGTAGCAGCAACCGCAGAAAAGGCAGAGAGAGTATTTATGTCTGCTTGTAGTCACTGTTCACTGCGAAGTTTTGATTGGCCTGATCATTTATGTGACCGGTTATGTATCGATCCTCTTGCCCCTCCTGCTCTCTCTGGGGTGCATGTTGTCACAGCAGCATCTCATCAAGAGGCATGTCATGGTAAGGAAGCATCGAAGCTGAAAGACAGGAAAGAAACAAAAAACGTGCTGCCATTTGTGTGTGTGTGTGTGTGTAGCTTCTGGGTTCAGAATGCAGAAATCTGTCAACTCCAGGTAAAGATGAAGGTTGATTTATTCATCCATTAGGAACTTCTTCAACATTAAATATTAACCAAGTCCCATCACTCAGTTGATGCATTAAAGCAGGGATTACACAAGGGTGACCTCTCACACACACACAATTTGCCTTTTCCAACACTATCCTATACTATGCAAGTTCACCCAATGTATATATATATATATA
>NW_024583336.1:25250-35903 GCF_018398535.1 Haplochromis burtoni
TTTTTGCACATGTCGAGGAGCGTGTCAGGCTACATTTCACTGTGTGTTATACTTGTATATCTATGCATGTGACAAATAAAGAACCTTGAACCTTGAACCTATCCATTGCCCAAGATGGCTTCTTATGTCAGCACTTCAACTACCAAAGGTGTTACCTACTCCATGTTTTTCCAAATTTTCATAACCTGTAGATGATTTACATTCTCTGTTCTCTCTGAATTTATTGGGTTTTCACATATTACCGACTGAATAAATTAAAAAGCGTTGCCAAATTTGATCATTTCTGGATTTGATACTGGACTTTTTTTTCGTTTCATTTCAACTGAACTTCAGACTAATTCTGTCTTAATAGCAATGCTTTCCTGTGAAATCGTCTTGCTTATTCTCACTCTTGTTCTATTTGGTGTAACACTTGCATATCATTTCACTTAAGTAAAATAATAATGTTCTTATCAAATATAAATATTATCCTGGTATGTGTAAGTCATCATTTGTGATGACTTATTTCTACCCTTATTCCAACCCTAGGCTATTAGAATTATATCAGTAGTTTTATTTATTTTTATTTATTTATTTTTAAATTTTATTTATTTAAGAATTATTTATCCAAGCACAATCAAAGGACAAGAAAATCAGTCATTCACTCAGCCTGACAGCAGGGAAAGGTGGAGCTAATTTGACTGTAAATGTTAACTGCCTCCATCAACTCGTAAACTGAGCTAAACTTTTTTTTTCTTTAATCGTTTGATTTTATCCTTTGTTAGTTAATTACTAAACACCTGTTTACCAAATGTATATGTTCGGATTATATTTTATGTTACATTTTAAATGACAAAGTAAGGGAAGCAATGTTTACGTCAAGTCTGGTGTTGCCTTGCAAATGATCTGATAAATGATTATCAGAAATTGAACAGTGGTATTGGCACTGTAGTATTGAGAGATCTGTGTTGATCTGTGTTCCAACACACTGGAACTGGAAAACATCAGACTGGTACATAGTTACTCACAAACCTGTTCATTTGATATAATGACAGTTAAGATAACTGAAATAAATAAATAAAGATCACAAAACTTTTTCTGCGTTAAGGTCACTTGTGATAAAGTCTTAGCACTCAAAAGTATTTTGCACACCGGACGTTTATGTTAAAAACAGCTCCACCACATAGTGATTTAACCATATCTTCTAAATATGAAATAATATAAAATAATATAAAAAGTTCAGATATAATATATAAAAGATAAGAATTCTGGGGACTCACCTGTCCCAAAGTTTAACACTCCTACATGAGTTGGTGCAGCAGCCAGCAGATATCAGAGCTGTAAAAATAAACCAGCAGAAATCATCAGAAACTGGATACTCTTAGTTAAGATTAGTAATTGTTGTACACACATGCACACACAGTGAAAAAATGTATCTTCCCACACTGAATTGCTTCAATGATGAGTGTTTTCCCTTGATGTCAATCCTCCTTCGTTCTCTTTTCAATTTTGAATACATACAGGTAAGAGTCACGCTATGCTTCCACAGTCAGCAATAAATTACTCGGTGATATAATGACTGCAAAAACTGGTTCTCACCCCTGTCTTGAGTTGTGACTAATTGTGTTTCTGTTACTCAAGTACGTGCCAGTCAGTCAGGAACAGAGCCAGCCATGCCAAATATTGTCACTGTCTACTACACACATAATTACACTGAGGAGGAGGAAAAAGGAAAAACTATTAACCAAATCACTCGTGAATCTTATGTTGTTGTCATAGAGGGAAGTTGTCCGAGACAAAGAAGTCAGCTCTGTCTGAAGAGGTTAAAAGAAGACTTCCTAGACCTCAAACAAAACATTGCGCTCATTGATATATAAATGTCAGGGAATTTTCATTTACATTAGTTACTTGTAGCTTTAGTTACATACAAGGAAGGTTGCCGGTTCAAGCCCCGGCTCCGACAGTCTCGGTCGTTGTGTCCTTGGGCAAGACATTTCACCCGTTGCCTACTGGTGGTGGTCAGAGAGCCCGGTGGCGCCAGTGTCTGGCAGCCTCGCCTCTGTCAGTGCGCCCCAGGGCGGCTGTGGCTACATTGTAGCTTGCCATCACCAGTGTGTGAGCGTGTGTGTGAATGGGTGGATGATTGTGTATAGTGTAAAGTGCTTTGGGGTCCTTAGGACCAAGTAAAGCGCTATACAAATACAGACCATATACCATTTACCAAATGATGGACACTAAATGTAAACCTGCCTTTACATTTAAAAAGAGATATATTATCAGAAACTAGAAGATACTGTAGAAGATACTGTAGTTCAAATGACGTCTCTCTTCAAGTTTTACCATTAAATGCTTTTTCCAGAATTCCAAACTGTTATAAATTTGAAAACCCCACATCCAGCCCAAACCTCAGATGGGTGACCAGTGTTCTCTTGGAGATTAAGGGCTTGATTTAGTAACACGCTGTGCCAGTACAAACTGGGTTTTGCTGTAAAAATTGTTTTTGTTTTTTTTAAAGTACTGTATTTACAAGGAGAGTGCAGTGATAAGACTGCACGTTACAGAGTTTTGTGACTGGCCCAGCTTGATATTGAAATGAACCAGCTGTGCCTGTGTTCAGAAAACAGTTTCAACAACTTTCGTAAATCACCCGTAAAACTAACCACATATACAGCTCACATGAGGTTAACAGTAATCGATGAGGTATGTGGGAGGATGTTCATATATTAAGTGGACTCGGGTTAAACAGCTGTTGAACCAAAACTCTTAGTGCTGCTACACTCATCAAAGCTGGACAGTGCAGGTGGAATACTGACAGAGAAGACAACCAAATGCAGATGTGTTTGTGCTGTGTAAACAGGAGATTTTGCCCAGACCACAGTGACAGTGAACACATGCTATGATTATATAACCAGTGTTTCCGGCAGTTTACCATGCTTACACTGGAGGCCTGCTGCATGTGCTTCACCACTCCAAGTGAGCATGTGGCACAGCAGCTGTAGGGAGGAAGAAAGGCTGACCGCTGACTGTGGTCATCTATCAACTCTAACACAGATTAACCACTCAGTTTGTGTGTACCCGTGTGTGTGAAGATGCTGAATATTCTAATTAAACAGCAAGCACAGACAGTTCTTTGAATAAACGGTGCTACTCTCTGATTGTTTCTCGTGCACTGAGAGTGCCCTCATTCTCATGTTGACCTGTTTACACCTCTGGTTGTGTCCCAGTGGTCCAAGCTGTCAAGACACACAGACATACACAGAAAGGGAGAAAGAGAGAGAGGACAAGCCCCTGGGCTGGTTCACAGCTGTGTGCTCTGCTTCACTTGAATGCACTTCGCTGCGTGCGCCATGAAGAGTGATGGACAAAAAGACGGATAGTGTGTGTGCACGTGTTTGTGCCACTGTTCAGTATTTTACTCTGTAGTTTATTTTTCCATTTTTGTTAAGAAGAGATGGAAAAATGAGTTAGAAAAGAACAAGAGCAAAGAGAGAGAAGAAATGAGTGATCAAGGGAGAACTGGTCTTTTGTCCACCATCAAAGGGCACAAAAACACACACACATCCGATAGGTGGTAGAGGGACAGAGCAGCAGCGTTTGTAATTTCTGCAATGCGCAATTATAAACACCCACGCTACCACACACACACGCACATGCAGGTGGTGAATATGTTGCATTTATTTGAATACATAATAGATAAACCAGCCTTGGAACTAACACCTGGTCACTTGTGTTTCTCAGATGCTTGTATCTACAAAGGGATGTTAAATGTGTTTGTGTAAAAGTGCGGCAAGTAAAAATGATGATGGTCAGTGTACCAGAATACAAAAGAAAGCTCAATTAATATGTCAAATGTGCCTGGTTTGAAATAATAAGAGGAAAAAGCAGGCTTCAAAGCTGACTGGAGATGAATTGCCAGGGAAGCAGCTGTTGGCCTACTTAGCAGGCCTGTCCTTAACACAGGACCTCTGATCTCACACACATACGCACATGCGCACACAAGCACATTTGCAAACTTTCAATTACACAAGCTACACACATAAATTGAACTTGCACATGCAAAAGCAAGCTCCCAGCTTCTGTTGAACTTTGCCATCACTTTGCTGACCTGCCTGTGTGCCTCACCATTGTATGTGTGTAAAATTACACATTTTTGTGTGAACTCGTGATTTCACTGAATTGTGCCATCCCATCATCCAACAGACCTTCAGTTCAACCCTTAATGAAGTTTCCAGCTAAATGTTCCCAGGCCTTTTCACTTTCCTGACACACTTTCTAATAAAAGAGGTCCCAATATTCTGTGTACTATATAGTAAACCTGTACCGGCAAGGTTTTTATGTGAAAATAGGGGAGGTCTGTCAGCCTGCATCATAAAATGCATAAGGGAGATGCTGTAGATGAACAGCTAAATTCATTCCAGTGTCAAGCATGTTTACATCTGGGAAATCAACTCCACCCATGCAAAACAACAAATCAAATTTTACATGCAAATAACAAAAGCAAATAACCCCCATGAGCTAAATCTAGATGACTGAATCTACATTTGTTATAATTTGAAGGTAATCAAGTAAGCTATTTAGCCTATAGTTGCTTAGCAACTATCAAAGATTAAGCAAATAGTTCAACAGTTTTAAACTGATGCATCCTCATTTGGTTTCCAAGACTAAGATGAGGAGATTGATACCACTCGCATATATAAGATATGATAACGAAATTGCAAAATTGTCCCATATCGGCACTAAGCACAGCTAAACACAACAGCTGTCCCGTTTGTAGCAACTGAAAATAAAATAAATTCATAATTATAATAAAGGTCAATCAAATGGACCAATATGGCAAGACCATGATGATCCACTTGGTAAAATAAATCCGCTTGGCATCTTTCTTGGCCTTAAGACAACAATTCTGATGGCCAAAGATCCAAACGGGACACAAAAAAAAAAAAAGAAAAAAAAAAAAAGAAAAAAAAATAAACACAACAAAACACAAAACAGTAAACTTTAAAGTGGATAAAAAGTGCAAAAAAGGTATGAATGATAAATTAAAGAATGAATGTTTATTCCACATGATTACCCCCCAAAAAGTCCAGGGAAGTAGCCAATCAGGTCAGCTGTTAGCATTGATTGGGGTTATTGCCCTGTTCTAAAAGCTGTCCTTGAGTCTGCTTGTCCATGACCTCAGCAACCTGATTCTCCTGCTAGACGGCAGCAGCTTAAACACTCGGTGTCCTGGGTGTGTGCAGTAAGATGCCACGTGCCCCTTTGAGACAGCGAGTGCTGTACAGGTCCTTCAGGGAGAAAAGAGCTTGTCCGAGGATTTTTTTGGCCATATTAATGACCCTGAAGAAGAAGCATCTTCCCCCAGGCTATTCGGGCCCTGAACCAGGTGTAGGACTGAACTCTCCCACACACATCACATCTCCACACGCACTCTGGTTTTTCTTTTTGCATGCGTCTTATAATTTCTTTTTATTAATAAAATCTGTAAGTTTTGGTAGTGATCTGTAAATCTGTAAATATTACTGTCAATTCTTACTGTCATTTAATGGTTGGGCATTGCACAGCAATAAACATTTCACCTCATGTCATACTGTGTATGGTTGTGTGTGTGACAAATACAATTTGAATTTGAATGTAAAGTGCCTGTTTGTGTGCCACGGTGCAGCTGGAGAACCATACAGAGATGCAGTATGTGCAAAACGTAAGTTTACGTTTTGCACATAGCTTTTAGCGTTTACGCTAAAAGCTACACCTCAGTCAAATATGCGCTGTTGAATCTGAACTATGGAGTTCAATTATGGTTACTATGGTTATTCTTCTACTTGATGAAGTTGAAGAGTAACCAACATATTTACCACCCACAGATTTAACTTGGCTCAGCCGATATTTAACAAACTATATTTTCTTTCATTCATATAAGAAAAAAACACCTTCATTTACAAATGGACAAATCTCTCACTTTTCTGTTGAAAGTTCAGTTGCTGCTGATGAGTAACTCCTGTTTTCCTACCAGTAGGCTGATCAGGTTGCTGTTATGGAAATCCCAAACCATCAACTTTTTTCATTTCCGTTCAATCCAGTTTTATTCACATAGCAATAATTCAAAACAGTATCTGGATTGAGATGCGTGTATTGTAAGGAAAATGTCAGTGAGAGAATCCCAGTGATTCAAGTGCTTTTTCATAGTGTTTGCCCTATGAGAACTTGGGAATTGAGAAGAATTCAGTTTTAACAGGACGCAATAGCCAGCAGAGCCAGGCTAACAACTACTGAGGAGAAAGAGAGAGGAAAAAGGAGAGCACAGGACAAAACACATACTATGACATATTGAGATTTGAGTGCAATGGCAGTGAAAAGAGGTGAGCTGATAAGAAATGCTCAGTGCATCATAGAAAGAACCCCAACTGCAACCAAGTCAGAAGAAATACTATCACTAACTGCAGATCAGAGCTGCAGTGAAGCTAAAGCTCTTCCAGTACTAATTTGTATTCTATTGTATTTAAGACTTCACTGGTGTGCCTCCTGTCGTACACACATTCGCTACCACCACAAACACAGTCAAATACTGGGAAACAAAAACATCATTTACAAGAAATGAAATTTGAAATTTGGGCTACTGGATGAATACCAGCTGAGGGAGTAAATGTGATTACCTGACAACGCTAGCCTCTTTATTTCATTTTTCCTTTTCTGTCTTTTTTCAAGCTGTTTTCAACATCTTTAAAAACAATTTGTGCCAACAATATGCTAACAAGCAATCTTAATAGTTGAGGTTTAAAAACAAATGCAGTACACTAGCTGAAATCATCTCATGCTGTACCTTGAGTATTTACTCATTTTGAATCAGGGAAAATTCAAACTGAGATGTGGTGGCATCCATCAGGTGATTTTGCATTCAAGCAATTTTCCCTGCCTTTAATTCTAAAGAAAGAAAAAAACCCAGAGTGTATAGACTATGCATATTTAATTCTTCAATATATTAATTTTTTATGTGTGTTCAGGCTTAATGCTAAATTTTAGAGGTGAAACAAATGGACTAATGCATATACAACTAATGATACAAGAGGATATGTAGGATAATTAACTAAAAGGAGTTTGCACAAAACAGAAGCAAACAGGGGAAACAGTAAAGAATTCAAATCTTGCAATAAATTGTGAGATGACATTTACATACAGGCGAACAGGCCTCTTGCAGAGGATAGCTTTAGAAAAGTGTCATACTTGGACAATGTGTATAGTCTTAGGTTATCAAAAAGTCATATCATAACTCATAAACATTAAATCAACAAAAGTTAATAACAAACCGTTATACTACAGGGTGGGCCATTTATATGGATACACCGTAATAAAATGGGAATGGTTGGTTATATTAAAGTCCTGTTTGTGGCACATTAGTATATGTGAGGGGGCAAACTCCTCAAGATGGGTGGTGACCATGGTGGCCATTTAGAAGTCGGCCATCTTGGATACAACTTTTGTTTTTTCAATAGGAAGAGGGCCATGTGACACATCAAACTTATTGGTAATGCAACAAGAAAAACAATGGTGTGCTTAGTTTCAACGTAACTTTATTCTTTCATGAGTTATTTACAAGTTTCTCTTTGTTCACAGCCATTGACATGTCAAAGAGGTTAACACGTGAGGAGCGGATCGAAATTGTGTTGATATCTGGTGAACGCAGTAACCGGGTCATTGCAGAAGATTTCAATGCAAGACACCCTACGAGACCACCCATCTCCCATGCTACAGTTAACAAACTGCTTGCTAAGTTTCGTGAAACTGGTTCAGTGTTGGATTTGCCAAAATGTGGACGCAAGAAAACTGTCACTAATGAAGAAACATCAGTGGCTGTCCTAGCTTCATTCAGCAAGAGCCCACAGCGTAGCACTCGCCGCATGTCACTGGAGAGTGGCATTAGTCAAACATCCCTTCGGAGGATATTAGCTAAATGGCACCTTTACAAATTCCAGCTACAGCAGCATCTCAACGAGGATGACCCAGATCGGCGCACAGAATTTGCAGAATGGGCAAAACAAAAATTGGAACAGGACCCTCAGTTCACGCAGAAGATTTTGTTCAGTGATGAGGCAAACTTTTATGTGAATGGTGAAGTTAACAAACAAAACCACCGCTATTGGTCTGACACTAACCCACATTGGATGGATCCCTCCAAGACTGTTGGACCAACAAAAGTGATGGTTTGGTGTGGTGTGTGGGGTACAACGATAGTGGGTCCATTCTTCATCAATGGAAACCTCAAAGCCACTGGATATTTGAAATTGCTACATGATGATGTGTTTCCCTCTTTATGCACTGAAGCGGGCACGTTCCCTGAGTTTTTACAGCAAGATGGTGCACCACCACATTATGGGTGCCAGGTCCGAGCATTCCTAGATGAACAGTTTCCTGGAAAGCGGATTGGTCGTCGTGGGCCAGTTGAATGGCCCCCAAGGTCTCCCGATCTGACCCCCTTAGACTTTTATCTTTGGGGTCATCTGAAGGCAATTGTCTATGGTGTGAAGATACGAGATGTGCAGCACCTGAAACTACAGATACTGGATGCCTGTGCTGGCATTTCTCCTGCGGTGTTGCTATTAGTGTGTGAAGAGTGGGAGAAGAGGGTTGCATTGAAAATCCAACACAATGGGCAGCACATTGAACACATTTTATAAGTGGTCAGAAACTTGTAAATAATTCGCGAAAGAATAAAGTTACTTTGAAACCAAGCACACCATTGTTTTTCTTGTGACATTACCAATAAGATCCACACAGCATGAGGGACGACACAACAATGACTCAGAGAAACACAGGGTTTAAATACACTGGGAAGTAACGAGGGGAATGAGACACAGAAGGAGAGCACAGCTGGGGGAAATCAGAACTGACGAGACAAGGAAGCGTAAACTGAACACACTGAGATAAGACAGAGACCCTCAAAGTAAAACAGGAAACACATAACACAGACTGAACAAAAGACACAGACTCACATGCAGGCACTACAACAGAGGGAACAGAGATGTGGGACCAGGGCAGACACAGGCACTGACTGGATACGGGGATATAGCGGACAGGGGAGACAGCAACTAAGGATTACACAGAGACAAACCATAAGACATAACTCTAACAAAGAAACCAAAGAATAGAAATGATAAATAATATATAAACTCAAAACCCTGTATAACCGACCCAGCCATCCTAACATGTATCCATATAAATGGCCCACCCTGTATAACCATATTATTGGTTCCAAAAGGTATTCACACCACAAACACTGTCAAGAGGTCCAGTTAGCAAAGGTGAGGCTCAGCAGACACAAGTTGACCACACTTCCATGTGTCAGGGTATCTATCAATCAAAGCAGGCCCAATGCCCATCTGCTCCATCTCGTTACCAATCACAGAAAACAAAAAAGTAATAAAAGGCTGAAAAAACATATAAGAGTTCAATCTTAAGTAGGCTGCGTGAAAAGTGCTGCTGTAACAGTAGCACATCACTGGTCTATAGATTCTTACAGAAAACTGCTTACATATGCATAATGTGGAAAATGTATCCTAGTGGATACTGAAATCCACACAGGACTGTACACCACTTCCTCTCTTTTTCTTATTACTTTGACTTCATAAGCCTTTCCTGAAAAATTGCTTCCTTATCAGTTTTTGTCTTTTGTGTAGTGAAAAACTGTAAACAGGCTTATTTGGATTGAGTCACATTAAGGCAAAAATGCATCAGTGGAACATAAACTATGATTGCACAGAGACAGCAGAAAATAAGAGTGTCATCACAAGCTCAGCACTGGCTTACTTGCTTTCTCTGCATTGATGCTATAGGCATGCTAGTTGTCCCGAGCTAATGCAGCCTGCTAATACAGGCTGGTTGGAAAGTGCACAATAGGCAGGTAAAAAAAAACATTACAACAAAAAACTAGTATTATAAATAACAAATAACCCTAACCATCTTGGGGTTTTTGCTTGGATAATGTTATTCAATTTAATTATATGTCAGTTTAAGTAGTGATTAAATTCTTTTCTTGCTTTAGACAGAGGTGGTACATACTTCAGTTGAATTTGTAGGTTCTTGTACTTTACTTAAACATTCTTTTTTTTTTTTACTGAAAACAAGCCAAAAACTGTTATACTGAGGTAAAGCTATGTGATGTTGAGTTATGTTAACTCCACAACCTTTCCTGTAACTAAGCAGCCATATGAATGCAGGTTTCACAGCTAACTCCGCAGTTCCCTAGCAACAAAAAAGGACACTTGGGCTCTTTAGGGTTTATCACTGAGGGTTACGTGTTAATTTAACCTAATAACAGGCTCTATTTGATTTTGAATGCAGCTTATTCATCTGTACTGAATGATACACAAGAGGAATTGACTGACAGCGAAAAAGAGAAGTGAAAAAGGTGCGCTTGCCTTCACACAGCCACTGCTTTGACACTTCAGCCAGGCTCCAGTTCTAGTACTATCCAGACATCATGCACAAAGTCACACCTTTTCTATACATGCAGCATTTATTCGGTGGCTGAGAGTCACAGGGAAATACACTGTGCTTTTGCATGAATATCTGAGTGGACTAGAGGTGACAGCAAATTCTTTTTTTTTTCTTTTTTTTTTGGCCTGTCCCGTTTGGCTCTTTTGCCATCAGAATTGTTGTCTAAAGGCAAAGAAAGATGCCCAA
>NW_024583336.1:37584-38713 GCF_018398535.1 Haplochromis burtoni
CAAGCATTGCAGATTTCTTCCAATCTCATTAGTCTGTTTGCACTGTTTTGTTTTATTTTGGCAGTTTTCCATGCGGAACAGTTTCTGTTTCCAAGAACGGATTATTATATAATATTATATAAGTTTCAAATGAAAGTCCTTCATTATTCAAGTTGAGACTGTAATATAGTAGGGTTGTGTCAATGGACAATGGATGGCAATCACAGCATTCAAGCATATTTTACCAGTCTAGATAATTAATATTATTATTACTATATCATCACTAACCCCACTGTAGTTTCATGTTAGCATCTCTGCATTTAACATGCCCAGATGTGCATACAATTCCCTGCACTCGCTCCCTCCACAAAACAGTGCAAACAAACTAATGAGATTGGAAGAAATTTGCAATGCTTGTGCACTGATTCATCATCTCAAAACCAGAGACGAAGAAACAAAGGGTGGGTGTTTCTCTGTTAGCCTGGTTTTAAAATTGAATTTAAGGTAACAGTGCATTTTTAGAGATGGTCTGTCCTAGGGCTGGGCGATATGGCCTAAAATTCATATCGTGATATAATTTGAAGCATGTACGCTACCAGGTCAGTAACCCACGTCCGTCAGCACATTCTTTACCGCCAGAGTGTGTGGCGGAAAAGATGTTTATATCGTGTTCCAGTACATCTATATTAAAAACATTAGAAGCATATATGTGTATGATTTGTTCACAATATGGACACAGCCAAAGTCCTTTCTCTTGATTTGTGAACTTTAAAACAATGAAAATATATGGAGAGATATTATTAAGACCCACAACTTGAATTAGCTTGATCTTGACTTTTTCCCTTTGATATTTAAAACATTCAGTTAAGTGCAGAAAAACATTTTACTTAACATAATACTTAGTAATGAGTAAAAGTGAAAAAAGCACAGAATTACCATCATATTCATGAAATATGCACACTTCCAATGTATTTCTTAGGACCTTGAATATCTTAGCAAAACAGAATTATTCTAAATCTGTTTCTTCCCTGTTTCTCAAACTTGAGACTCTGAAGCACACACAGCAAATTCAAAAGTGTTAAATGTTTTGGTGTTAATAGTCTTCTTGCAAAAGTAGAGTTAATTTTACTCTAAGTAGAGTCACATTCTT
>NW_024583336.1:39143-55862 GCF_018398535.1 Haplochromis burtoni
ATGCTTTCGACCAAAACAGGCGCAGCTTGATGACATAATCAACATGCGCTATCGCGATAGAGCGATATAGTCAAAATCTCTATAGCTGGCCAAATTTATATCGTTTCTATTGTATATGGTCTATATCGCCCACCCCTAGTCTGTCCCCTAATAAACTTTTTTCATTCTTTGTAGTTGAAAGACTTTGTTGTGCATCAGTAAGGCGAAGACTGGTGGAAGACAGGCAGAAGATAGAATGGGGTGGAACCTGGAATCCAGTTAATGAGCAATATGATAGTCAGATTACCACATAATACTAAGTGAAATAATTTTTCATGTACTGCAGCCTGGTATTGCTCCCAGCTGAAAGCATAAAGATACTTGGTCACCAGTATGAAAGCAATAACGAATGTCAATAAAGTTGTAGTCAGGATCATAAATCTACATTAGCTGTATTTACCAGTAAGAAAAAAATATTTGATGAAGTCAAATATTTTTGTTTCATAAATAAATAAACTTTAAAATGACTTCAAACTTTTGGGCAGTATATATATATGTGTGAAACACTTAATGAAAGACTAGTGTAATTTCTACAAAGAATGAATAGGAAGTAATTGGAAGAAGGTATAGATGCATGTTTGTTTTACCCAGTTACTCACAGTGATCATGAACGGCACAGCGACCTTCAGCTTGGCACACAGCTCTTATGACACATCACCAAGGTAAATACTCACAGCCTGCGTCAGTCTATCAGCATGCGTCATGCACTAGTTAGTCGTCAGACAGTTTTTATTCAACGACAGATGACAGACTGCTCTTACACACAAACACTAAATTGGGCAGACTGTAGAGGCTTAGCTTGCACTGACTGTCCATTTCAAACTTCCCATTCCCTTCCCTTTCACCCCAAAGAAGGAATTCAGATTGAGGCAGTGAAATCTCCCTTCATTTTGGCTTGCTGAATCTTCATCCAAACATACCACTCATCTCCACCCTATGTATGTGTTTTCTCTCTCTGTGGAGATGAAAGACGATCAGATGTAAGTTTCATCCTTGTAGTAACAAATGTTACATCAAATTATGAAATCAAACATATCAGGCTAGAATGGAATATTTACAAAATAATTAAAAGTACCATTAGCTCTAATATGAAATTAGTGCCATCCAATTCCGCAACTCCTTTTCAGTGCTCATTTTCCAACTCTTATAGTTGCCATAAAGTATTGCTTTACTCCTGGAACTACATTGCTGCAAACCAAATACTTATGTTCATAATCCCTAACACCAATAGCATAGCTAAGGGAGCAAAGTGAATTTTATTCCTTCATCTCTTTTGCCAAGTTCCTCAAGAGTAATTCTGGAAATAATTCAAGATAATGTCTTTGTTAGGCCATTTCTGCAGAAATAATCAGGCCTTTACATGTAGAAGTTATATACAGCAGGTTCTATTTTTCTCAGTTTTCCAAGTATTTTCCTCTATGTTTTAGTTTTAATCTCTGTTGATGCTGCTATGTTGCTATGCTATGATGATGGTGCACAGCAGATGGCTGCCCCTCCCTGAGCCTGGTTCTGCCGGTTTCTTCCTGTTCAAAGGGAGTTTTTCCTTCCCACTGTCGCCAAAGTGCTTGCTCATAGGAGGTCATATGATTGTTGGGTTTTTATCTGTATGTATTATTGTAGGGTCCACCTCACAATATAAAGCGAATTGAAGTGACTGTTGTTTTGATTTGGCGCTGTATAAATAAAATTGAATTGAATTGAATTGTAAGGACTGTGTCCTCTAGAGTCAAATTAAAACAATACTTCATTTGTTTCCCAATCACTAACACAGGCCTCGTCAGCTCTTCGTGATATATTCCAACTCCAGATTTCAGAAGAACCAAGCACAGTAATGTCCTTGACATGAAAGCAATAATTGTGTTTCATGTGGAACAATCAGCCTCTTATCTTTAACTGGTTCTTAGTGTTTGTCCCATCATTTTAGAGAGCCAAAAGTCAATGTCATGCAATGCAACATGATTTAGAGCAATCATTGTTATGATGGCAGAGGGACCTGCTGTCTCAGAGGCACTTAAATTAAATCCCATTGCTGATGGATGGGAATTATTTGATTATTGAGGGATTTAGCATTGTGATCATCTTCTTCAGTGCACTAAAGCATTATTAATGGGGGCTCATAATGCAGCTAAACCCTGACCCAGAGGCATCACAGGAGAAAAATCCTTATATCAATCATAATTTCAGATTATTTATAGCATTCTTTGTGACCAACGGCAACTACAATATGGACTATACACATTTGTGCTTTCATTATTTCAAGAATCTACTACTCTGTTATAAATACACTAGCAGTGAAGATAAACCAGATCAAAGAAATACCAAAAATATAGAGCTGCTGTAGTATCTCTCAGCAAGAATGGACACTAATGAGGAAAAAGAGATGGAGCCTCTTGTTCCAGATATGTTTTTCTCAGCTTCACATAACAAAGCACAGCATATATATTATCATCACAGTATGCTACAAAAAAGTATACAGGCCAGAATGTAAGCATTTTGCTACTATAGCACACCTAAATCTTAGGCTAAATTCCTGACAGTCAAGTGGCATTGTCAATAACGTAGGTGCCAAATTTATTGGGGTACACAGTTTGCTATTAAAAGCAAACATCTGTAGTGCTCCTTCTTTGCATGAAGTCATACTGCTGCTCACTGATCATCACCTCTCTGCTTAACCTAGCTTCAACAACTTTCCGATATCTTCATGGTATGTATAGCTCTGTACAGCACTGTTGCTCTTGAAAATCGGTACCAGTATACTCTTCTCCATTTCTCAGAAATCCTTCCACTCACCAGAATAGGATTAAACAATCTAATTAAAAAGCACACATCTCCATACCTCAGCAGGTATGTAATCTGGACCTACTGCCTTTCCACTATTCATGATCTTATATAGGTTCTTCCACGTCCTCCTACTTTGCACTTTGTGATTCACTAACTTTCCTCCAGCTGTCCACTTTTCTCTCTCGCTCTCATTTTCTTCACTTTGACATTCAACACACGCGCTTCACTCACTTCTACATTTCCATCTCTATCTTTGATCACTCAAACCTGCCGCACATCCATTAACTATTACACATATAAATATTTTATATTTTACAGCCATTTAACATCTTTAATAACATTATTTGATAACATCTGATTTGATTTTAAATTACACTGAAATGTCAGATTAACTTGTGGGGTCTGCTAACAGTTGGCGGGCTAGCAATAGCAGACCTTTCTTTGTAGATTAATGTCCATGTGTCTGTGCTGAATGTCAGTACTCACTGCTTTGAGTGGTTATATGTCAGTTTAGTCTATATAAAGGCATCAATTTTCTCCATGAATGATACTCACAAGCCAACAAGCTAGTCTCTAGTACTGGGATGCTACAGGCATCAGTCTATTTAATAGTAACCATAGTAGTAATTTTTAAACACCTATAATACCACAAAACTTGGCACTATGGAACTAGACTATAAGTTTAATGATTGAAAAAGTCAGCCCTCCTCCTCGCTTTAATATTACTGACAAATGGCCAACTAAACATTTTTGATCGTAACACTTATTTAATATGGAAGGTACTTCCAATGTTCAAATGTCACATGTGGCTTTTTACGTAACAGCGAGATATACTTAAGTAGTTCAGATGTTCAGACCATCTCTGAATGTGTTTATGCCCACATTTGTTTTAGTGACAGCTCAAACGGTGCAGGTATCCACAAGTACATAGCTTGTGTTTGTTACTAGCAGCAGCAGTAGGGTAATATATTATGTGCTCCCTTGGCACTAACTAGATGGTGATGTGTTTGTCTGTGTATACACTCTGAGCTTTCCGTGAAGATAGGCTATTTTCTGCCTATGCACAGTAATGTGAGCCCAGGTCAGCTGAGCCCAACAAAACTGCTGTGATTTCACTTGATGAAGCACACATACACACAGACAGAGAGAGAGAGAACGACACACAGAGAGATTAGCAGAACTAGAAAAACTACAGTCCCTGATAAACAAGTGTAACCTGTGGAAAGTATGATAAACAGCCAACTTGAGCTACATCAGGGGAAAATGTCTAAATTTGTAGTGAAACTGATAAATTTATGGGATATCACACTCAATAGTAATGTTAATCAAGATGAGCCATTGTTGGGGATTGATTCTGTTTAACTCTGGGACCATTAACAGATGAATAATGACAAAAAGAGGCCTTTCTCATTTCCTAAATCGCCTGCTGTGATGTAAAAGCAACAAATCCTTTTGCTGCAATTTCAGCCAGAAGGATGTAATGAAATATCCAGTAGGTGTATATAAATCACAACAGTTAAGTGATCTTACTCTACCTGCTCCTAGGCTAATAGCTTTGCCTATTTACAGGCAACAGAATTCGAAAAAGTGACAGTGGCAGGAAATAAATTACTGTACTACTTTAGAAAACTAGGCTTCATTGAAAACAACCTTTTGTAAAAATTTCTGAACAAATGATGGAAATCTGAGAAACCTATATTAATTTCAAGAAGATTGTAATGATGGCGACAAACAGAAACAGGAGACGTGTCTGGATAAGCAGAAACAGGGAGAAATTAAGTGGTAATGAGCTATTTTCTCTTTCTTAGTAATATTAAAAAAAATGAAGTTGACAGCTTTCTTTGGGAAGAATGGTCCAGAGACAGCGGACTTCAACGAAGATAGCCTGAATCGTTAAAGTACACTACAAAAAGACATTGAAATTCACAAAACTGATTTTTACAATAATCTGGACCATAGTCAGTAATGTAATACCAGTGGTTGGGGTTTTTTTGTTGCCACTATTATTAAATTAAATTACTAAATCCACCACATATACTTTTACAGTAAAGATTTATGTAAGTATGTCTTAAGTCAGGGCAGTAGTTCATGATGAAAAACCACCAGTTCCCAAACAGGAGAGGCCTGATTTAGAAATAGAAATGGACAGAAAAGAATGGGAGGAGAAAGGATGAGCAGATGTAGGATGGAAAAGAGATGCAGTCCCGGCTCCATCTCTCCCTCCTACAGTCAAGATCTCTGAGAGACACAAATTACATTCCAGTTTGACACCAAAACAGGCCAAGTCGACGTTGTGCTCTGATGCCTTGCGTCAGAGTAAAAAACACACACACACAGTCACACAAACTGTCTGCAGCACAGTAATTCAATTAGACCAGCACTTGCTAAATAGGCTTATCTGAAGAGCGCAAGCTTGTTACATGACACCCTTAAGCCCCTGTCTCTGTGTGTGTGCGTGCATGTGTGTGTGCGTGTGTGTTTGTTTGTGTGTGTAAGACAGAGAGAGACAGAAAAATATAAAAAAGGGCTGAGAAACCACAAAATGTGAACAGATATGAAGTCAAAATCTTCAAAAAATGTATTATTTTAATTATGTAGCAACGGATCACAATCATCTGAAGGTGTTTTACACTGTAAGCGAGATCTTGTAACAAAACCATGAAACGAAACCACACCTGCTGTAGTTCTCCCTGTGTGTGGCTCGATTCTCCAGCTTCTTCCTAGAGTCATGTTAACTTAATGAGTGAAAGGTGTGAATGTGACTGTGAATGATTGTCTTCTCTTTCAGGCCCAGAACAGACTAATCACCTTTCCAAGGTGCAGCCCGCCTCTCACCCTATGACAGCTCGGACAGGTTTCAGCCAGAAGGTGGCGGAGCACCATTCCAGATCATCTCAGCCCAGCGTTACCCTACTTCTCTTACTAATAATTGTAGTTCTACTACAATATTGAGTGACTATTTGGTTTTGGCATTATAGTTATATATGACTATATACAAGTGATTCAAAACTTTATTATTAATTGTAATTATCTGAATGTTTTTTAAAGGTATACTATGTAATATTTTGAGGCTAAGAGAAAAAAGAGAATGTTGCACTCCACTGTTTGTGGAAGCTGTCTTGTTTCCCTGGAATGGATATCATCATCACCATTCTGTCTCATTTCTGGATTTTTCAAAAATCCAGAAACACATTACATAAAAGTTATGAATTGATTTGCATATTAGTGAGGAAACTCAGTATTTAATCCCTGCCTCCCACAGATTACAATCAATAATTCTTTAGGAATTTTGTGTACAAAGCACACCTGTCCACAGAATCAGTTTCTTCCATTCCAACCTCTCCACCACCATGAGCAAGATCAAAGAGCTGTCAGAGTACATCAGACAGAAAGAAGACCCGCACAAGGCTGGAAGAAGCTTTTTGAGAAGTCCATGCTACTCATCTGGTGTTGTCATTAAAGTAAAAAGTAAAGCAAACATATTCTAAGATATTCTAACAGTCTCTGAGTTTCTGTTGTCAGAAACTTGAATTTTTAACTGAAGAATCCAATACTGATGCAAAACAGAATAATCGCCAGTAGTGATCTGAGACCTATAGACCTCACTCTATCTACCAGGAGAACAGTACCTTCAGGACTGTTCAGTATGTGTTAGTTCTAGTACATGATTCAGCTCACGGTTTGTTAGAATGCCAATATTTTTTCTGCACACTGACATTAGGGTTGGCTGTAACTCAGGAGGTAGAGCAGGTCATCTACTGATCGGAAGGTTGGCAGTTCGATTCCTGGCTCCTCCATTCTGCATGTCAAGTATCCTTGGGCAAGATACTAACCCCAAGTTGCTCTCCGATGCATCCATCAGCGTATGAATGTGTGTGAATGTATTTAGAAAGCATTATCTATAATGAAAGTGCTTGTGAGATTGGGTGAATGTGGCATGTTGTATAGAGCACTTTGAGTACTCCGGGAGAGTAGAAAAGCGCTCTATAAGAATCAGTCCATTTACATTCTTGGAGAAGCCAGTTTAGAAAGTGATATCTCTATTCTTCCCCCAAAATTTGGAATTCTTCAGATGCTCCTATTACTTAATTCATAATTTTTCTCTTTAATTAGAGAGCTTTTTATGCTTGTACAGATAATTGTGTGTTTATGAAATGGGGATGCATTTAAGGGTTAGTGTTTAATGTTTGCATTGCGTGCACCTGTGGAGACTGCAGATGTAAATTAGCTAACAGTTAACTCTGGCATGATGGATGTCTTTTTGTGCATTGGTCCACGGTTAATAAAAATATTAGACAAAGAAAAAGCACAAGATCCAACCAGAACATTATAACATACCAGTTGTTGGCTATTAGCTATTAGCTATTAGTGGCGTACCTCCTCCCCTTTACCTGCTGCACTGTAAATATCACTTAATGTTGCCCATTCATTAAACAACTTCTGCGTGGTGTGTGACCCTCACAGTGGTGACAGGCGTGATGAAGCTGACAACAGATGCAACTGAATCAGTCAGAGCTGGGAGCCACAACTTCATGCCTCTTCACCTATCTAATGCCTGCATGCTGTTCCAGTTACCCTCAAAGAATGTAAACATACTTACGTTTGGATATATACTGTGCACTGTTGTAGAAGTGTGTTCATTAGCCTTTATGTGGCTTGTGTCTGTGCATGTAGCTACAAGATATATATAGATATATATAGATATAGATAGAGAGAGATAGAGAGATATAGATATATAGATATATACTTATTTACACATACATCCAAAGTTGTGTGTGTAAATAAGCTTGTGTGTGATTATGTGATATGCAGCTGTGAATGTACCTGTGTGTATTGGTATAGCTGTTTCCATGATTGGGTCTCTGCCACGCATGCTTCATTCAAGATAAAAGGTTTTTTTAAAAAAGCACAGAAAATCTTCTGATCCCCTTCTGTGCAAGAACAAAGACTTTGTAACTAACCAACCGCCATTAGACCGTACTTTGGGTTCTGGCTATTTACAGAGCCTAATGAGTTTGGCACACTCATTTTTCCCATCTGATTCAGCACAAATATAACCTGAGTTGACAGCCAGACCAGCTGGGCTCAATATAACAGCTCAAACCACTAAACAAAAGGACTAACAGAGACATCCTACATGTGTCTATCTCAAACCAAGCAGATCCTTCAACTTCTTTTCATTTCTTTGGGGAGCAGAAGAGGGAGATAAATCTTGTGACTAGGGCATGTGATGAGTGAAGATTATGTAATGTATATAGTATTGAAAACCCTGTGTTTTAAACATGCTCTGGGCCAGCATGTGATAGCATGATAGAAACATGCATAACATTGCCCCCTGGGTTTTACTGTGTACAACACCGTGAATACTGGATAAGCATGCTCTTAATCTTGCTCATCCTCAAAGTGAGGTACTGCCTTCAGGTTTGGAAAAGTGAGACTCTTGGGCCATTTGGGTCAGCTGGAAAGAGAATTTGGTGTTTGCTCCCTGCAAAAGTTTGCTGACCATGTCAAAGCTGTGGAGGGCACAGTGTAAGGGATCAAAATGGGACCAGGGAGCAATCTGAAAAAGCTGTTACTTGTCCAGCTGTCTGGAAAAGCCTGGGAAGACTGGGAACAGGATATTGGCCAAATAAAATCAGGTAAGATTTTTTCTAGGTAATTCCTAGAGCTTTTTGATCATGCCTCATACTCCAGAAAAAAACAATTGTATGGTCCCACTAGCTCCAGAAGAGCTTTGTCAGAACTGAGAAAAATAGCACTATTGGATTTCACAATAATAACAAGCTCGCTCAGGAGATAGCAGAAGGAGATAACAGATTTAAATCCTGTGCAATAAACCAGGGGCCAAAATAGAGCTGTGGATGCTGGACACACAGTGAAATGTAGCCTGACACGCTCCCCGACATGTGCAAAAATGGGGGGGGGGGGGGGGGTAGGGGAAAGAACATTATATATTATATACTACTACTTAAGGTCTGCCAAGAAATCAAAGCACCATACAAACTGTGTCAAAAACATGTTCCTAGAAAGGCAGGTAATACCAAAATAATTTTTTTTTCTATCTGTCCACATTGCCAACATGCTTTTTTTTCTCATTTTCTGTTTTCTTTTTGGTGCGGCCACGAATAAATTTGAACATTGCACAGTTGATTGTTTAGCTGCAGAATGCAATCCGTGCATAATTCCCAGAAATTTCCTCCCGTACCGTATGACATAAAAAAAAAACACAGCAATATCACAAATGCAACAGTTTTTTTTTCATGCTTTATGTCATGAATAAAATATTGTGATGTAAACATGACTAAATGTGGAACATACCAAGCACTGTCAATACTTTCTAGATGCACTGTATATCCCTCAGAATAACAATGAATATTTACTGAAGCACAGCTCTTTTTTCCCCCTTTGAAATAGTGTAATAGGTGCTAAACGCTCACTGTCCTACCTTAATAAAGATGCCATAACTGCTACAGCCCACATCTGATTTTATATGATTGAATTTAAAATTGTATCATGGCATCTTCTACCCATGCAGTATGAACGAAAATAAAATCACTATCAGTGAATAGTTGCAAATAACATATCTTTAAATGGCATTAAAATATATGACGAACTTTAAACTTGAGTATATTTATACCCAGTTACAGTTCATTCAGTGTCATTTGTCATGATAAAGTACTGTATCTGATATCATTTAATGTGTATATCTCTACAATTGACATACCTCAATTACAGTCCCAGTAGACAGCCTGAGGGTCACATTACATAGACACCATATACTGATACCAGTATAGCAGTGCTACTATAATAAAGGGTGAAAATTACATAGCGCCTAGTCAATTATTTAGTGTACCAAGACTGGAGAGCAGAGAGCATATTGATGTTAATGACCTCAATTTGTAAAGGTGCTGGCCCTTGATGGAACCTGCTTAATGAAGATTTAGACTGGCTGTGTGTAAGTTTGCAACAAGAAGTGAAGAGCTTCAGTTAAGAATTTGTATTATCCAACTGCTATAGTCCAAAGGCATGAGGTAGACAGACAGGAGACAGCACAAAGGAAGCAGAATGAATGAGCAGTAGAAGAGTGTAAAGTGTGCGTGTTAGTCCCCATAGGGAAATAGTTCCTCTGCATTTAACCCATTCACCCAGTGAAGCAGTGGGCAGCCACCAGTGCAGCGCCCGGGGAGCAGTGTGTAGGGACGGTACCTTGCTCAGGGGTACCTCAGGGTAGCCGTTCAGTGGAGTCGAACCCCCGACCTTCCGATCATGGGGCCACCACTCTACCTACTGAGCTATCCCTGCCCCTGAGATAGATGATGTTAAAGAATAGGAGGATAAGAACGTTGCAGTGAGCATTTCATGAACCAATCAAAGAAGCAAAAGTAGAATGAATAATAATCCTTTTATAAAATAACCAATGAATTATTTCTACTAATACTAAACAAGTCCAAACATATCCAATTTGTAGTGCAGCAACAACACTTGGATGTCACAAGGAGCTAAAACTCTGCATGTTCTTCTATCATACCACAGATACTTGGGCAGCAAGTGCAGGTGCAGCCAACAGTCTGTAGTGACTGAAATATTTGTAAAGAATTATTTAGTTAGCATAGCATCGGTTATTAATTTATATATATATACGTATATATCAATGTATGTAGGTAACCAAAGTGAGGGTAATTAAAAAAACTATTTATATGCTTTTAGAGATAAACACCTGAGCACTGATAGTTTGAAGGCCCTGTTGTATCTTATTATTTACACAAATAAATATCTTATTTAGGGCCTAAACATATTTAAAAGCTCATAAAAACTTACACACATCACAGGTGTGCTGAAAGCTTGTGTCTATTAAATGGGTAGAACAAGATGCCTCTGCCCCACCGCTGTGTTTCATGTATATGTATGAAAATGCTGGACTCTAAAGGCAACAGAAAGTCATTTTGGCACCATTTTTGTGACTTTTTTGGGATGAGGCCAGTTGCATATTTGGTCAGATGATACTTTGTTTGTCTTATTGAAGAGTGTGTTGTTGATTTCTTCACCATAGTGTGTATAATCCAGATTCATTCACTTTAAGCTTCAGCTTCCCTGCAACTCTTCCCGCAACAGCATTTCCCTCTGAATATCTACAAAGAGCATTTAACTTCATTTTAATGCCAAAAAACTCATTAAGTCTCAATTTGGAGCAAATTAAATCTTAATAAACTAAATCAGCATTTCTGTTCCTGCCTCCTGAATTTAGTCTCCTGCAGCTAAAGTTTCAGCTATGGTGACATCCGTGTTCTTAATTAAACCATTTATAACCAGACCGGGTTTCATAGCATCCGGCTCATTTTTCAGATCGATTTATTTTTTTAGGTCTATGCATCTGTTTGTTACTTGCTATTCTCTCTGAGAGCTAATAGACAGAAAACTTGTGAGGAGCTTGTGATTTTCTATACTGTAAATTCTACCAAAAGCATATGCTTTGTTCTCTTTCATAGTAGGATGTATGAAAAGTTGTGCAGCATCTCAGTTTACAGTACAGTACATCCAGCCACTATTGTTTCCTAGTAATAGCTGAGTCAGGCATCCTGTGTCCACCTAAGGTACAAAGCTATTTCCCATGGTCTCAGCTGTAATATAGAGCACTTCCACTCATCACAGTAGAAATCATTACTGATGCTAGACTACCACAACACAGTATTTATACAGTCATGTTTCAGTAGGAAGGGTCATGTGCACTTTGTAATGTAGTGCTAAATACAAAGACCTAACTGCAACCCTTAATGTTGTCTTACAATGGCAAAGTGATAGTTAAGGTGCATCATACTTTTTAACTATTGTTTAAAATAACAGATTGAAAATACACAAATTAAATCAAGAACACTTCATTTTGTTCTACTTACATACTAATGCTGAACTAGTATGTCGTACAGCAGCCATGAGCTTCATTACTGAAGGCTAGAAACAAGGATCTCCCGGGAATATGAGGATTTTTAAGACAGCATTTGCCATTCTTTATGTAAACGAGCCACTGCACAAGCAGACAAACTTAAAGCATGATAAGATTTGTCACTCCCCACTGTGTCACGTGTACGTTTGACAAATCACACTTTCCTTATTTATATAGCCCTCATGCATATTTTCGAATTAGTTATGTTCCCTCTTATTTTGAAATGTCAGTCGCTGCTAACCCCTGTCCATCACAACTTTTAATCCTGGCAGTGAGAACTGTGTATAAAAATAGATGTCTGTTTGAAACAGTTGTTTAGTTCAGCCTTGAGAAATAAAGCTGAAAGACTGTACTTAAGTCACATCTTGATTGTTTGATTTAAATTCTACTACGGTGATGTATAAAATTATAAAAACATGTGCCATTGTATTTCATATACTTGGTGGTATCTGAACTGTCTAGCCTGATTTAAAATGTGGCCAATTTCTGGTGTAAGATCGCCGTCTTCTGAACCTATTTTAAGACTGAGCCACTTCAGTATGGTTCTAACCACTTGCTCACTTGCCTCTGCAGTTCCCTCTGGTTCTCCTACTGTGTGTCAAAACCTAATTTCATTTTGGATGTAGGGAGGCAGGTTTGGGCAGGAGATAAACAAAGATTGTGTTATGGCCTAAAAATACATGATTTATTCATGAACTCTATGTTTTTTAGAGCACCAGTGATATGCTGTAATATGAGGCAATATTCTTCTTCAGATGTTTTAGAATAAAACAGTCATAGTTTGTGTTGACAGTCTAGCCCAAGGATTCACAACATACAATCCTGTGAAATTAGAAAAATCATGAAAATGGCCTGGGTTGTACAGACATGTAAAAAAGTAATTTAGAGATTAGATAGAGCCAGTTGCTGCAGATCAAATGCATTTGATTAGTTGATCAACAAGTGTGACACCCCTCTGTCAAATCGTTTTGGCAGTTTGATCATCTGGAGTATTCAGGTGTGTGTTAATACTTTCCAGAAGAAGGTCAGACTGTAGTAGACTCCTTGAAATTCCAAAAATCCAGAGACTTGCATCTCAGACCCTAAAATCCTCAGATAGTATGTAAATATTAAAGTTCGTGACAGTGCAATTAGAAAAAGACTGAGGAGAAAGCCTTTTCTCTCTAAAGAGAACATGGCAGCATCACAAAGGTTTGCAAAGTTGCATCTGAAGAAACCACAAGAGTATTCCTTTGGACAGACAACACTAGAGCATTGTGATTTGCTGGTGTGTCCTTGGGATCATTGTTCTGTTGCATGTCCCAGCTTTGGCAAAGCTGTCAGACAGATGGCCTCATATGTGACTCTAGAATACAGAGCTGCTACTACAGAGGAGATCATGCTCCACTCATTGACTGCAGAAGAGCATTATGGAAAAGTTAAAGCTCACTGTGAAAGATTAAACTAGTCACTTCCTGCATTTTAAAACAAAATAAGAAACATTTGAATAAATTATTGTGAAAGTAAAAAAAGTTCATCATCTTGTCTGCATCTGCCTGTAGCCTCTCTCATATCTACCATTTACACTTTTTCGTCTCAGTCTGCAGCTCTCAACATCCTCAGCTTTGCTCTTCAGACCTTAAACCATCTGATTGTGGTGCTCTGCTCGAGTTTATTCTGCTTGCTCGGATTAGTCGTCCACTCTCTGGATACTCTGCTCAGTTCAGCAACAGTTCCCCCACTGCTCTGCACAGCCAACAACCATGGCTCAATATTCCATCTGCAACCCAAGTCCACGAGCCGCTACGTAATTATAACAGGTGGCTAATGCGGCTAATGAGTAACTGCTAATAGTTAAGGAGCTAATGTTAACATGTGCACCAGCCAGGTTAACATTTTTAATAACTGTTTATAAATGAATGTTTTGAAAACATTTATTGACCACTAAAAATCATCCCAAAGTGTAGTTCAATATCATGAATGTTAAATACTTCAACTGTTAGTGAGGGGAGGAGCTGAACGCCCGTCTGTCTGCAGCGGTGCAGCTAGAAGATATCGATCGTTGCAAGTGAACACTGTAATATTGTATGAATTGAGTGATTTAATTTAGTATCAATTAATATGTGAGTATCGATTTTTTTGGACCACCCTAGTTGATGTGAGCTTGTTGTGCCGATATGCTGTTTTTCACATGCAAAGCCGACACTCAAAAACACAGAGAAACAACTAAACCAAAGAGTCACAAGGGAGGACTTTGGAATATTTAATGGAAGCCAAAATTAAGTCAAGCTTAAAAGCCAAGCCAATGCATTTCAAATCCGCTCAGCTGTTTCAAAGAATGCCATGAGTCCTTTTGCTGTCAAAAATTGAAGGGGCCTGTGCAGTGTGCATGTGGAAAAATTCCACGTGAGCGTTTCAGAAGAGCTGAGCAGCTGTCAGATGTGAGCTAATAAAAATGAATGGGTACAAAGTCACACTTACCTGTGTCCCCGCATGCATACTACACTATATATACATGCATGTTAAACTCTCTTTATTTGTTTCCATGCCTAAATACTGTCTACTCATCCTTCAGCTGTCACTGTGTGCGCATGTGCATCCAAACATGTATGTGCGACTATAATTGTAGGTCTAGCTCATAGGCCACGTCTAAACCTAGCTAAGTCCTCAGCAGTTTCTATGAGTTAACTCAGTCTTGTGTTTCCTTGAACCAAGGTCATCCATTACTGTGACTTTACACTTAAGAGTTTGGGAGTACCACAGCATAGAAAGTCCATGAGCAGTCCATTAGTTGGTTTTTTATACGGAAAGACTATAAAATAATGAGAATTTATCTCTACAAATTCTCACTTCCATTCTCCACTTCCTGAACTGTTTTGATATTGCATCAGTTTTTGGTCAACTGAGTTATTGCTAATAAAAGTATTACATGTGCTTCTTTCTGTTTTTTAATTATATTAGCAACTAAAAGCTTGTTGTTATAAATACAAACTTCCCAGAGAACACTGGCAAATAAGCCGTAAGTTAATATTTTTTCATTTAACTTACATTCAAAGGCTCAACTTTTTAATATATGTAAAGATATACAAAAATGAATCTGAATCACAAATAATATAAATGAAAGGTGGAATATGGGAGTAGAAGCCTGGTTGAAAATTATTAAAATGGTCAAGTAAAAAAAAGCATTAGATCAAATAGACTAAGGTGTATTTACATAACAAATCTTCTATATGCCTATTAGGTTTTAACAATCTGAAGGAATACGTTACAAAATAATATACTGAGATGATGGCAAACAAATACTAAAGCATTGATATCAGCTATGTAGTTCCTTTATCTTGTTGCTTTAATAGGCACACCGCTAACATGGACTCCAAACAGTAAACAGTTTAATAATAATAATGGATTGCATTTTTATATAGCGCTTTTCGGGACCCCTCAAAGCGCTTTACAATGCCACTATTCTTTCACTCTCACATTCACACACTGGTGGAGGCAGCTACAGTTGTAGCCACAGCTGCCCTGGGGCAGACTGACAGAGGCGAGGCTGCCATATCGCGCCATCGCCCCCTTTATCCTCATTACGTAAAGAAATGCAATAAATGTATATTGTTGAAAACATTCAAATGTTTGTATGCTTGTTCTGAATGTACGGCTCATGTAATTGATAAAAATATCTCTATTTGGTCATTATTAGTCCTTGCCTCCACCATTTTCTAGTTAGATAGATGTGTTATTGTTAGATAGAACAATATGTTAGTGCATCTCTCTATAAATGTATAAGTGTTCATTTATGTGTCATAAAATGGTTTATGAATGAAAAAATACAAGATAAGAGTTACCATGTGCCTACCGTTGTACAGACTCTGGTGGTGGGGGGCAATCTCTTCACCCGCTGGTCTCCTGTGACTTCCATCCCTGCCAGGGGAGCCACTACTATACTTCCCCTTGCTGTGCTCCACCCCTGGGCTCTGATGATAGTGATAGTGGTGTCGTATAGACTCTGGACTTCCCACAATCACCCGCCCTTTTCTCAGGTGCTCAGGTGTGCCCATTGCTACCTGCTTGGCTTCAGGACTCCCAGCCCCTGCTGAGTTTACCTGCCGGTGTCGCTGACTCAGATCTGGGCTGGACTTAGCTGAGCCCTTGCCACTGCCTGGAGATGCCTGTCCTGACATCAGTAGCTGTTTCTGTGCTAGTAGGTCAGAGCTGCAGGGTTTGGAGTGGGAGCCACAAGGTAGCCTGGTAGGAGACTTGCTGTGTTTCTCTGGGCTGTGTCCTCGAAAGCTGTGAAGCTCTAGGTTGGTGAGGGAACCTCCACGGGGCCGGCAGGACTGGGGAAAGGTGTGGTACTCCGTGGTGGAGCTGCGCCTCCTCCCGCTGAATTCACAAACATCTCTCTTTTGTCCTGAAGAGCTGCATCTTGAGCCAGATCCAGGGCTTGAATTGGAGCCAAGAGGGGAGGGTTTATGGTGAGGGTTATCTGGGCTGTCTGTGCTCCCTGCGCTGGAGGTGCTGCTTCCATCGCCAACATCCCGCAACAGGCCTGGTGTAGGCATGCCACCGCCCAGCTGAGACAGGCTACTTTGACTGTCAATGGAGCTCCTGCAGCCAGGCCCTCCCTGACCACCACCACTTCCCCCTGTGCTTGCAGCCACAACTGTGGCCCTCTCCTCTTCTAACATGAGGCACACCTCCTTAAGCTCCAGGTTCTCCCGGATCACCTCCATCTGCCGCTGCTCCAGCTCCTTAAGCTTCTGCAAATAGATAGCCACTTCCTTCCTCATCAGGCCAGCGCTGTAGCGACCCAATCGCTGCCATTCCCGCGACACCCGCTTCCCTTTCTGCCGGTCGTCATCCAGGAAGCAGCACAGGTCCCTCAGCTCCTGGTTGTCCTCCTGCAGTTTCTGGTTCACGTCCTGGTTTACACAGAGCACGCGCGCGCGCGCACACACACACACACACACACACACACACACACA
>NW_024583336.1:55938-60352 GCF_018398535.1 Haplochromis burtoni
GTGTGTGTGTGTGTCTGTGTGTGTGTGTGTCTTTAGCTTCTGGACTATTAGGGAGGCAGGGCAGAATGATGGACAATTTTATCTATTCTTCAACATTTTATTGGTTAAAGGATAAAATGGTTTGTCAAGGACGCAACCAATAAGTAACCACTAATGAAACTGGAGCTTCAGTCAATGATAATTGGCAGTATTGGTCTACCAGCTCCACTAACTGATTTTTTAGTGCAGAAAATTAAAATAAAAAAATGCATTACAAAATAGTTTCTCAGAAAACCTGTTCTAAGTTAATATGTTGTTTAGCACATAATAATAAACCATAAAACAGAGGTACAAGGTACAATTTTCCTTTTATTAATGTTTCCAAATTCCTGCATGGAGAAGCAACAGGTTTAATCTGCTTATTTAAAGCTAAATTTGACCTTAAATCTACCCCTGTAACCTGGCCGTATTTCTTCTCATGCAGAGCCCACACTTGTTTCAGTCAGCAGGCTGTCTACACATAGTCTACACATTGGAAGAAACCCCACACGGGCCCTGGCACAGCCTGGCTCCCCGGGATCCCCTTCATCAGCACCACCCGACCTCACCTTCAAACTCCGTATCTCGTTCAGGTGTTGTTGGAGTCTCCGGTTCACCTCCCGCATCAGATTGCCGTGCTCCACGATGACGCCCCTTTTTTCTGCTTCTGCCCTCCGCAGCCGCCTCACCAGCTCCTCTTTACCCCACTTCAGCAGCTCCTCATCGGGTATTTTGGAGATGTCCTCTGCTGGTCTCTCTGCGCTTTTGGACTGCTGCTGTGCGCTTTTCTCCATCCCTTTAAACTCCGGTGAAGGTAGACCGGGAGGTAAAACAAAGTGTTGTGTCTGATGAATTTCAGAGCAACCAAATCGAAGCTTTCAAATGCACAACTCTGGTCCAAACGTAACTCGGGTTCCCCCCACCCACCCTTCTTATATCTGTGGAATCACATCGCTGTCATTGCGCCTCTTTCCCACGCCCATGCTGCAGCTCTGATATCCACCCGGTGCTCTGCTGCTATATCACTGTCGTTAGAGCATCGTTCCGCATCCTGCTGCGTCTCTGGTTAAGCCCTTGGCCGGCTTGGCGGGGCGGTTTCTCTCCAGGTGCATGCCGACCGCTTTGCGCACTCCCGCTGCTGAGCGCGCACTACCTCAGTCCGACCGCCGGGCGGAGGGCGGAAAAAAGAGGAGGATGATAAGAAGGGGGGCTCCAAGGAGAGGTTGCAGGTGCATAGCCGAAGAGCCAGGATGATAAGGTGTGATAGTGTGGAGAGCCTCTCTCGTTCTACCATCACTCGCTTACTCGCTCTCTCCTTGTGCCTCTTGGTTTGTTACGCCATCTGCTGGAGTTAGATGTGAACAGTGCTGCACTCTGATTGTTCAAAGTGACGGGCTGCTTCTATTTTTAGGTTCGTTTATAATCAGGGCAGATAGCACTGATCATGGTTTGCTCTGATATTTATGGAAGCGTGACCTCTCTTCTTAAGGATAGCAATCACTAAAAGGGGAAGAGTCAATCCTCATTTCCAAAAAGTGTCACTGCCAGATTGTAAGCTAAAAATACAACTCCCAGGAGCATTTCCAGGATTTTTATAAATGAGATGATACCAAAACCGGTCAGGAGAGGGCCAAGGAAAATAGAAAAAATCTTAATAAATAAATACAGTAAAAAGAACGCACACCCTCTTTCATTTCCAAGGTATTACATATCAGGAGATAATAAAACATAGTGTCATGTGTATTAATTAATCTAACCTCAGATGAATAACAAAACACGATATTTTACACAATGTCATTATTTATTTGACAAAAATTAAACTAAAATGCAGAAGCAGCATGTATTTACACATGATTACTGTGACACTATATCTATGAAGAAATACACTCATGTAGAGAGGTCTGGTATGTTTTAGGTGTTTTGTTTTTGCTTGAGGCCTCCCAGCTGAGACAGGTGAAAGTCTGACGTGGAACAGAAATAAAGATTAGCTGTTTGATAGTGACAGATTGATGCTGTTTTGATTTATTATTATTAAGAAGAATAAGAAGAATGAAAGGCACTCATGGAGAGGCATTTAAAAATCACAGTATGGATAAAATAAAAGTTGGAAACACTATAGATATCACGTGACTATGGCTTTTGAGGTTTTGGTGTATTTCACCCCAGTTTCAACAGATGGCTTACCGCCTGCTTCTAGGTTTGATTGAGAGAGTGTAGAAAAACCTGATGACACTGCAAACTCTGACAGAGCTTAAGAGTCAGCATCATCACTACGAGTTTAAGTGGCAACAACAACAATGCACTCAGACAATTTGTGGGAACTTTTTGACAGTGTAAACCACAAGACCCACAGTGCAACTGCTGATGGTGCTGTAGTGGACAAAAAATATCTCACTAATACATTTGTTCCAAGGGCACATGAGCCAATCATGTGTTGCCTTTACATTTTTGCAAATAATACCTATGGATAACCATAAGGGTCACACTATGATTAGATATTTTTTGCATGTGGAGTAGTTATTCATTAAGAAAGGAAGCACTCTCCACCCAAAACAGTTGAAAAAAATATTATTTTCATATAAAAATCTTTATATCCATTGCTACTCAATTTCCCCATATTCTTTTTCCATGAGCATGGTGTTCATTTACTACTTTCTATTGTTGACTAAACATCTTTCATAAAGATTATATCTCTATACTTAGCCTATCCACAAAGCAGGTGACATTTATCCATCCATCCATCCATTCGCTACCGCTTATCCTTTTCAGGGTCGCGGGGGGTGCTGGAGCCAATCCCAGCTGTCATAGGGCGAGAGGCGGGGTACACCCTGGACAGGGTGCCAGTCTGTCGCAGGGCTAACACACAAGGACAGACAACCATTCACACTCACACCTAGTGGCAATTTGGATTATCCAATTAACCTATCCCCACAAACTGCATGTCTTTGGACAGTGGGAGGAAGCCGGAGTACCCACGCAAACACGGGGAGAAAACCAAACATAGCGTATCAGCACAAACAGCTCATACTAACTGTCAAACATGATGATGAAAAGATGATGATGGTTTGACTTATATTACAACCTCAGAACCTGGCCACCTTCCACTCATTGACCACAATGTGGACCGAAGTGTTCTAGAGTCACATGTGAGGCCATCTGTCTGACAGCTAGAGGTTAGGTCAAAGGTGGGCCAGTGATCCCAAGCACAGCAGCAAATCAGCAGCAGAACAGCTGAAAAAGAAAAGAATCAAATTGTTATAATGGCCCACTCAAAGTTCAGAGCATAGGGTTAGGGTTAGGGTTAGGCTGACCTGCCACAGCATTTCATTCGAATGAAATGCTGTGGCAGGTCCTAAAGAGAGTTGTACATAAACAAACCCTGGCGGACCTCAATGAACTGAAGCAATGACAAGAGGAGGCCACAATTCCTCCATAATAATGTGAAAGATATGTATGAGAAGTCATACTGCAAAGCTCACTTCAAGTTATTGTCGCTCAAAATAGTGCTGCAAGCTATTGAATCTGTGTAGGTAGTTTGATTGATTCTGCATTTTGTCTTAGTTTCTGTTAACATGGCGTAATTTTAACGCCTGTTAAACAATAGATTATTAGGACTTGATGTGTGACGTGAAACGTAAAAGAGGGCAGGCATTCTTTCTAAACCAGTGGAAAATTAACTAAAGATTTAGTGAATCCTAATGACTGTATGTTCCCTCTAAGCTGCGGGCGTGCGCAATTGCGCACTGCGTTGCGTACAAAAAAAAAATCTAACCTGAATTGAAATTAACCAATTCTGTTTTGCAGTGTTAGTCAGTAAGTGACTGGCTGCTGTATGGGATTAGAACGATGTTGCCTTATCCCATAGTCCAGCCAATAATGCAATTCATCAGCGCAAAGCACAGGGCTCGCGTGCGGAGTGAAGCGGAAAAAAAGTGCGAGAGAGAGGGTGAGAGAAAGAAAGAAACCCAGGGCTCGCGTCGTTCACTTCAAAGAGTCGGCTCAGTTTCATTCGCGACCGACACATCACTACTATGAAGAACACCTCAGGCTGTCAGGTTAAAACAGTCGGTCGGGTTTTCGTAACGTAAACGCTAGCCCTCCTCTCACAGCCTACGCTCCATCTGCTATTCCCGAACAGAGATACGCAAGTTTCTCCGTGACTGCAGCTGCCAGTCAAAGCTGCTATGATGACGTTACACCCCAATTTAACATCACCGTGGTAGAAATTAGAATCAAACTTATGGGAAACGAGACCCCTTGGACATAAATCAGCGTGATGAGAACTATTGATAACAAAGGAAGAATCTTTGGAAAAACATGATCTGAGGAGAATTAATTTATTTTAGTCTGACCCTTGTCCCATCCGCTAACATGTAGGAGGCGGGGTTTATGACCT
>NW_024583336.1:61640-71963 GCF_018398535.1 Haplochromis burtoni
GCTGAGACTGAAGAAGTCACTTGGATGAGTGACAAAACATTTCTCCCACAAAATGCTACGTCCAAATGAACAGAATCAACTTTTTGGAGACATGAGGGTTAATGTGAACAACCTTTCGCTTCACAGTGGTCCCAGTCTTTCTGCTTGTCCCAACCTTGGAGGTACATTTTGTTCCCTCTTCAGGGTTTATCCTTACAAAAACCCTTAAAGCATGCCACAATAAATAGTAACATACAGTAACATTGAGTTGTGATGTGAAAAAAATGACCTACTTAGGGATAATTTATTCATCATCTGTCACAATTAGCTAACTGTTAAAACATGCCTCTGAATTAGTTCCAATGTTGCACACGCTGACTCCTGGTATTCCAGGTTCAATACATAGAATGAACCAAAGAAGACTGACATTGCATCAGCAAAGGTGTTCTCTTTGTCCAGCTCAACAATTACACGCCCCTCTGCACTCACCATCCAGCAGGTGGCGGTCATTAAACTTTGTCTTTAAATGTACAGGGGCAACATTATCATTATGTAACACAAAATAATTTCAATACTTCACTTCTTCACACTGTCTAGATAATCACAAAGCAAATAGCTACGTACAGTTAATTATTAATGGCCTTATGTAGTCCGTGTTAACATATTATTATTGTACATAATTGGGAATTATTCTGCACATTAAACACACCTAACAAAGAGTCAGCCCAGTTAAAGTACCGGAGGTGAATCAACTGTATGGTTATTTTGGAGTTTATAGTTTGTGGTGCTGTTAAACTTTACAGTATTGACTTCAGTATTTCTGCTGTTAGTGTAGCTAGACTACCATGTTGATCAGTAATATGTAGTGTGAAATTTGATATTGTTACTTTGCTGGATTCACCGAAACACATGTCCAACAACCTTGGTTTATAAAGGAAATTACAGAAATGTGAGCTAAATAAACAGAGACTGGATACCTGTCTCCATGAAAAACTCCTGTGCCAAACAGAAGTTGTAATATGGTCTAATCAGCTCTATTTCATAAATGATTTCTTACCAAGCATAATCAGCCTTGGGTTGATTGCCAGGTTGCTCTCGGCTTCAAGGGACATCCTGGTTTCCTGCCAGATAAAGGACCAAGACATTTTATGTAATGAAAAAAAAAACAGGACAGCAAGCAACAGCATTAAACCTAGAGCTGTATTAAAGAAGCTTACATCTGCTAAGACAAAGAGGGAGTCTTCATTTTCCTTGTAATACTTCATCATGAGAAGTATGGCTGCTGTGCCAACCTTGTTGTTGGTCAAAACTTCCTCACTTTCTATCTGCTGGAGAAGTGTCCTTATACCAAGGTTTAATTTGAGCTTCTGGCTGGAGAAATAGTTAACAATCCTGGCCTGCATTTGTACAGCGCTTTTCTAGTCACCTAAGGACCCCAAAGCGCTTTAACACCATCATACCATTAACAGCATTCACACACTGGTCGATGGCAAGCTACATTGTAGCCACAGCCAGCCCTGGGGCGCACTGACAGAGGCGAGGCTGCCGGACACTGGCGCCACCGGGCCCTCTGACCACCACCAGTAGGCAAACATGGGGTGATAGTGATCTTGCCCAAGGACACGTACGAGACTGCCAAGCCAGGAGGCAGCCTGGGATCGAACCACCGACCTTCTGATTAGTGGCTGACCTGCTCTGCCACCTGAGCTACAGCCACCCCATTATTTGGCAGCTGTTTTAGGAGGTGCAGGGGCGTCAAAGGGCTGCTGGTTATATCCAGGTGATGCAGAGAGCATCCCTCATGACTGAGGGCCCTTGTCTGTGTGGTAACGACTGGGTTTTTCAACAGGACAACCCTACAGTACACAATGCCCACAGGACAAAGGACTTCTTCCAGGAGAATAACATCACTCTTTTGGACCATCCTGCGTCTTCCCCTGATCTGAATCCAACTGAGAATGGACAACAGTTCCAGACAGTAGACGCCCTTCGTGTGGTCATCTTCACCACTTGGAGAAAAGTTCCCACTCACCTAATGGAAACGCTTGCATGAAGTGATCAACAATAACAGTGGACCTATTCATTACTGATTTCAAGTTTGGACCTTTGATTTCTGTTTTGGGGGTTTACCAATGTTTTTTTGGAGGTGTGGTCCTAAACTTTTGATCAGCTGTAAAACAGCCTGTTTCAGTTTAAGCATTTTTAATAAATTACATGCTCAAAAATGTTTTACCTCACTCCTATTTCTTCTTGTTGCATGTTGAAGCTCTACTTGGAACCTTGTTAAGATCCAACCATGCAAAATATGATTTTTTGCCATTTTTCAAATGGTCTTAAACTTTTGATCAGGACTGTACAACCTAAAAATAACACCAATTTGTTTTTTCAGCCACATACATCCAGTGGACCAACAAGTGCAGTTTTTGTTCAGACAAATTTTGAGCAATAAAAAAGTAGCTTATATGTAACCTCCTTTATTTGTTGATGAAAACAAACAAACTGAAATAAAGTTATCATGATGCATTGGAATATTGAATTGTATCGTTGACACGATAATTGCAATTGAATTGAAATTCGAGTAGGACTGGGTACCAAAACACGATACCTTTTTAGTACTGACTGAAAACATTCAGTAGGTATTGATACAAAAGAAAATTATATTTTCCGGCGCAAAATTTCTGTACTTTTCTAATAAAATCTCTGTTATTGAGGCTCACAGGTCCTTTTCTGCTGCTGTGCATCACATGCCAGCAGTGGCTTCACACATGCGCGATTCATTTGCAGTCTGGATGCAGTGGGGTAAAAATCATCTGTTCCATCTTCCACTCCACCACGTCACCAATTATGAGAGGCAACAGCCTTAAAAAGTTCCAGGTTTATATTAACTGTCCTGAGAGTTTGTTTGAGGACTGACTTCAGACAGCTTTGAAGAGGTATCAGAGTCAGAGTATTTAAACTGTTTAACGCTCTGATTCAGAATGGAGTGGGTGAACCATTCTTTTTTTTCACAAACAATTTAAGAAACAGCGCAACATCATATGACAAAATGCCCTAAAAATGTTGTGTCCTAATCAAAATGGCAAACCTTGCTGACAGATGTGAAAATATTTTTAAACAGTTGAAACGCTGACTCAAACTTTACTCCTCCTATATCTGGTGTACCTTCAGCCTTGAGGTGTTCAACAGGAGAGTTGTACATCTCTATGGTGCATTCTGCTCCACACTGATTTGATCACCACCCTGAAAAACAGATTGTGTCATTAAACAGTATCTACAGAAATGATGTGTACGACTAAAGCAGAAGCCACCAGTGCAATGTGAGCCCAAATTATCTCCAGCATGCAAAACAAGGTTCCTTTAACTACAGTTTTATCTATTTATTTCCATGACCTAAAGGATTAACAACGCCAAGCAGGTCGCAATGAAATACATAACCCCTCAGTGACTTCACTGACTTGGGACAGAAATCAAAAAGGAACATTTAGCTGCTCCTGGTAAATTAAACCGGCATTTGTTTTAACGTAAAGCTAGCTAAAATATTCAACCAGCTGCATTAGCATGAGCTTTCTAGAAAACTAAATCGGACTGAAGGCAAAGCCTGTGACAGAGGAACGCTTTCAACACAACAAGAAAACTGACCAAGGTAACTATGGTTACAGCTGATATACGTTTCACGTCTGATCATATACTTACATTGAAATAGCAGGTTGTTGGTTCAGTGCTGGGTGCTGCTGTTTGGAGGACTACACGCTTCCAAGGAGTATTGGTGCCCTCTGCTGTTGCAGTACCTCACAGTCAGACAGCTATCTCTGACAACATAGCACCCTCCTCGTCTAAGTATTTTATTTTAATAATATATATAATAGAATGATATGATATATTAATATATTGATATATATATATATAGATATATATATATATATATTATTATTTTATGTAATAATAATTATTATATATATATATATATATATATATATATATATATAAAATCACTATATATGTAGGGGTGCAACGATACACAAAATTCACGTTCGGTTCGGTTCGATACTTTGGTGTCACGGTTCGATATTTTTTCGATACAAAAAAATGTTCATGCCTTTTTAATTTGTCATTTATTAAAATTATAAATATATATTTTAACTCAAAAGTACAGTTTTTAAATTTAACCCTAACCCTTGTGCGTGTTTTTTATTTTGACAGCGAATGCGCACCTGCGGACCACTTATGTGCAGCCCTGGTTATTTAGCTCGATCATATTGCAGCCACAGAAATTCTTTTGTCCATGAAACCATAAAGCTGCACTTTCTTTTTGCCTTATAGTCTGATTTGTCATAACTTTCCGTTTTGTGGTAAGCTTTTCTTTGGCTGTCACTTCTTCACCCTGACCTGTCTTATTTGGCTCAGCAGAACTAAAATATATATCTGCTGCTTTTCACACGCACTCACATAAGCTCAGCGATTCTCTGCGCGATCAACCTCTCACATGTTTAAGCTTGCTGCGGGAGATTTCACTTGTCATGTTTGCATAGTAAGCTAACGATTATAAGACGATGTCAGAGGAATTGGTGCAGCAAATTATCATCACTCACAGATCAGTGCTGTCGCTCTCTATACACAGTTCACGCGATTGCAAAGTGAAAGCAAAAAACAAGCGCAAATTCAAACGCGATTTCAATATGTCACATATTGACAGTGGCTCACCGATGCCAATGACATAATTACCCAGCTACATTTCTGAAAGAATGCAAAAGCATTGACATATATTTTTCCTTCCTACAATAGCCCGACGGGCAGGGCAGAGATGATTTATTTGTATTATAATTTTTTCAATAAGATGGCGCCGAGTATGGCAGCCTCGTCGCGAGCTCCCCCAAGCAACGGCTTTCTTCTGTGTTTAATTTTACTTTTCCTTATTTTTTCACGAGCAGCACTTGTCTCCTTGTGTACTGACCGACAAACCTTACTGGACATAAAAGACGGTCTTTCTTATAACTTTCCGGAGTTCAAGTTTTGCAACACGGACGCTCCGTTTGCAGACCCCCCATTCATCTCACCTGAGACGCCTTTGTTCTCTGGCCCTGGAGGCCGCAAACGCCGACGCAGAGGGAGAAGATCTGGCGTTCTGGTTCGACTGAGACGGCGCACTTACAGACCACCGTTACCCAGTTTATTACTGGCTAATGTGCAGTCTCTGGAGAACAAGCTGTGCGAGCTTCGGGCACGGATCTCATTCCAGCGAGAGATGCGGGACTGCTGCGTGATCTGCCTCACAGAAACCTGGCTATCGGACAAGGTACCGGACTCCGCAATACAACTACCGGGGTTCTCTGTGCACCGCGCGGACAGGTCACAGGATCTTACTGGGAAAAGCAGAGGCGGTGGTGTGTGTTTCATGATCAACAACAGCTGGTGTGATTATGCGAACGTGCACCCGGTCAAATCCTTCTGCTCACCGGACCTGGAGTACCTGATGATTAAGTGCCGGCCATTCTGGCTACCGAGGGAATTTACAGCAGTGATTATTACGGCTGTTTACATTCCCCCACAAGCCGACACTGACCGAGCACTCAGGGAACTGTACAGCGCGATCAGCAGCGAGGAAACCGCACACCCAGAGGCAGCGTTTATCACAGCCGGAGACTTTAATAAGGGAAACCTGAAGAAAGTCTCACCCAAACTCCACCAACACATCCATTTTAACACTCGTGGAGATCGGCTACACCTCTTTCCGGGATGCGTACAAAGCCCTCCCCCGCGCCCCATTCGGCCAATCAGATCACCGCTCCATCCTGCTCCTGCCCGCCTACAGGCAGAAGCTGAAACAGGAAGCTCCAACCCGGAGGGCGGTGCACTGTTGGACGGACCAATCGGAGTCTGCGCTGCGGGACTGTTTTGATCACGCGGACTGGGAAATGTTTCACGTGGCCTGCTAGGGACATTGATGAGTACACAGACTCAGTCTGTGGATTTATCAGGAAATGCGTGGAAGATGTCGTCCCATCCAGAACAGTCTAAATCCTTCCCAAATCAAAAACCCTGGATTAACGGAGATGTTCGCGCGGCACTGGCGGCACGGAACACCGCCTTTGCCTCCGCGAACACATCGGACTACAAACACGCACATTACCAACTCCGGAAGACGATCAAAGCAGCCAAACGTGAGTACAGGGACAGGGTGGAGCAACAGTTTGACAACCCTCGGAGTATGTGGCAGGGACTAAACACGATCACAGACTTTAGAGGGAAAACCAGCACACCGCAGACCACGGCCTCTCTGTGTGAGGATCTAAACGTATTCTACGCTAGATTCGACACAGCGAACACCATGAGACCGGACAGTGTGCGCACCGCGGATGACGTCAGCGCGCACACTGTGTCTGAGGAGGATGTGCGGAAGTGCTTCAGGAAGGTGAACGCACGCAAAGCTACTGGTCCGGACGGGATTCCCGGCCGCGTCCTCAAGTCATGCGCGGCTCAGCTGGCTGGAGTGTTCACACACATCTTCAACCTTTCCCTCTCTCTGTCTGTAGTCCCAGCCTGCTTCAAAATGGCCACCATCGTCCCTGTACCCAAATCCTCCACCATCTCCTCACTGAACGACTGGCGACCTGTAGCCCTGACCCCCATCGTAAGCAAATGCTTCGAGAAGCTGGTCAGGGACTTCATCTGCTCTGCACTACCCGACTCACTGGACCCTCTACAGTTTGCATACCGCCACAACAGGTCCACTGATGATGCCATAGCCCTGACACTACACACTGCCCTGTCACACCTGGAGAAGAGAGACACGTATGTGAGAATGCTGTTTGTAGATTACAGCTCAGCATTCAATACCATCGTTCCCTCGAAGCTGGACAGGAAACTGCAGGATCTAGGACTGAGCAGCTCCCTCTGCAGCTGGATCCTTAGCTTCCTGTCTGACAGACGCCAGGTGGTCAGACTGGGCAGCATCACCTCATCCCCCATCACACTGAACACTGGTGCTCCACAGGGGTGTGTACTGAGCCCTCTCCTGTACTCACTCTACACCTACGACTGCACAGCCACTAACAGCTCCAACATCATTGTGAAGTTTGCGGACGACACTACAGTGGTGGGTCTTATCACCAACGGTGATGAGACGGCTTACAGGGAGGAGGTCAGCGCCCTGACCCACTGGTGTCAAGACAACCATCTCACCCTCAACGTCGCAAAGACAAAGGAGTTGATAGTGGACTTCCGGAGGTGCAGAGAAGTACACACCCCCATCACCATCAACGGCGCTGCTGTGGAGAGAGTGAGCAGCTTCCGGTTCCTTGGAGTACATCTGGCTGAGGATCTTACGTGGTCAGTACACACAAACAAAACAGTGAAGAAGGCGCAGCAGCGCCTCTTCTTTCTCAGGAGACTGAAAAGATTCGGCATGAGCCCCCGCATCCTCAGGACCTTCTATCACTGTGCCATTGAGAGCATCCTCACTGGATGCATCACCACCTGGTATGGCAACAGCACCGCCTACAACTGCAAAGCTCTCCAGCGAGTAGTGCGGTGCTCTGAACGGATAATTGGAGGTGAGCTTCCCTCCCTCCAAGACATCTACAGGAAGCGCTGCCTGAGGAAAGCGGGGAGGATCATCAAGGACTCCAGTCACCCCAGCCATAAACTGTTCAGACTCTTCCATCAGGAAGGAGGTTCTGCAGCATCCGGTCCCGTACCAGCAGACTGAGAGACAGCTTCTTCCATCAGGCCATCAGACTGCTGAACACTGTCATAGACACCTCAGCTTCACTACTGGAACTTCAACATTATGCACTCCACACTGTATATAAATGCCACTTGTTTTGCACATATTCAACTCTGTTATTTTATATTATTTTATTTATATTTTATTTATTTTTTATTTTTACTATTTAATTTGTAAAAATGTGTATAACACACACACACACACACACACACACGTAGAAAAATATTTAGTATACACATCCAGAAATGCATAACTATTATATATTGTACATATATTTATTAGTTTCAGAGTGCCATTCTTGTATTTTGCTTGTTTGTGTTGTTGTGTTTGCACATCTCTGTTGCTTGTGGGGCTCGCACACAAGAATTTCACTCGCCATGATCGTGAATTACCCAGCTACATTTTGAAACAATCAAAAGTATTTGACATTTATTTTGCCTTCTCAGATTGAGATAGATTTTGGTAGCCCGACTGAAAAAATCGCTAGCCCCAGGACGTCGGGCTAGCGATATTGCAAGCCCTGTATCTGATTGAGGAATCACTCATCTTTGGAAAAGAGAGTTTATTACAGAGAAATGTCTCTTTCCAAAATAAAAGCTATACTATCCGCTTCTTCTGGGCTATATTCTCAGCAGCATATAAATCAGTGCAACAGCTGTCTAAATGACTCGGCTAAAGTTAGTAGCATGCTTGTTGTTTTTGTCTTTGCACTAGGATGATGTCGGCGTAAATGTGCAGTCATATTCGTTGTGTTCCCACTAGTGCTTTCAGGTTAATCTCGTTGAAATGACCTTAACGCCACAACACGCAAATCTCCGTTAACGAGCTACCGCCGATCGCCCCGTGCATGGGGCTAGACGGCCAACACGTTAACGAGCTAACTGCGCTAACACACTAGTTCCCACCCATGTAATTGAGCATTGCTGGCACATCCAACATACTGTTTTACTTTAGTCCATGACTCGCTTACCTTCAGGGTCATACGTCACATGAAAACCAAAATAATTCCAAACGCCAGATCTGAATGAGTCAATTTTGTTGCAAGGAGAGCTTAACTTCTGTCTCGCTAGCTTGCCCTGCGCTCTTCCTTCTGACTATGCTGTCTGTGTTGAGCGCTCAGTGGATCTGCGCTCGACAGTGCAGCCTAGGCGGAGTAGTCGAACGCAGATTCACTGAGCGCTCAACACAGACAGCATCGTCAGAAGGAAAGTTGATAAAATAAATTACAAATTTTGTATTGTTCGATACATATGCGTACCGAACCGAAAGCACTGTATCGAACGGTTCAATATCAATACGAATATCGTTGCACCCCTAATATTATATATAGATAGAATATATGTAGTCGGATGGTAACAAAGAGAGGGAAGGTAGTCAGAACTGAGGGGATTGAACTACCAGAAGGCAACATTGCAGACATAGAGGACAGTTACAAGTACCTGGGGATCCCGCAGGCTGAATGGGAACCATGAAGAGGCCGCTAGAAAAGCTGCAACCACCAAGTACCTGCAGAGGGTCAGGCAAGTCCTGAGGAGTCAGCTGAATGGTAAGAACAAGATCCGGGCCATCAACACGTACGCCCTGCCCGTGATCAGGTACCCTGCTGGGGTAATAGGCTGGCCAAAGGAGGAGATAGAAGCCACTGACATAAAGACAAGAAAGCTCCTTACCATGCATGGAGGGTTTCACCCCAAGTCCAGCACCCTGAGGCTGTACGCTAAGCGGAAGGAAGGGGGCCGGGGACTGGTGAGTGTCAGCACCACAGTCCAGGATGAGACAACGGAACATCCAAGAATACATTGGGAAGATGGCCCCAACTGACCGAGTGCTCAGTGAATACCTCAGGCAGCAGAAACCCAAGAAAGAGGAGGGAGACGAGGAACCATCATGGAAGGACAGGCCCCTGCACGGTATGTACCACCGGCAGATAGAGGAGGTGGCTGATATCCAGAAATCCTACCAGTGGCTGGACAAAGCTGGACTGAAAGACAGCACAGAGGCACTAATCATGGCAGCACAAGAACAAGCTCTGAGTACAAGATCCATAGAGGCTGGGGTCTATCACACCAGGCAAGACCCCAGGTGCAGGCTGTGTAAAGATGCCCCAGAGACAATCCAGCACATAACAGCAGGGTGCAAGATGCTAGCAGGCAAGGCATACATGGAACGCCATAACCAAGTGGCCGGCATAGTGTACAGGAACATCTGTGCCGAGTATAACCTGGAAGTCAAAATGGGAGATGCCCCAAGGGTGGTGGAGAATGACCGAGCTAAGATCCTGTGGGACTTCCAGATACAGACGGACAAAATGGTGGTGGCTAACCAACCGGACATAGTGGTGGTAGACAAACAGAAGAAGACGGCCGTAGTGATCGATGTAGCGGTTCCGAATGACAGCAATATCAGGAAGAAGGAACACGAGAAGCTGGAGAAATACCAAGGGCTCAGAGAAGAGCTCGAGAGGATGTGGAGGGTGAAGGTAACAGTGGTCCCGTGGTAATCGGAGCACTAGGTGCGGTGACTCCCAAGCTAGGCGAGTGGCTCCAGCAGATCCCGGGAACAACATCGGAGATCTCTGTCCAGAAGAGCGCAGTCCTGGGAACAGCTAAGATACTGCGCAG
>NW_024583336.1:74148-101300 GCF_018398535.1 Haplochromis burtoni
TCTGCCTTTGGTTATGAGGGCCTGACCTAAGCGCTCACTGATATCGATGCCTGTGAGTTTGTAAAAGTGGTTCGAAAGACCTTTCCGAGTAAACAAGAATGGCCACTGCTCCTGAATTTCAGCTACTGAAGGTGAGGGACAACTGTTGATAAGCTGCCGCTGAGAAATATATGTGAGGCACATGAAGTCATCCACATCAGGTCTCTGCTCTCTTCTATTAAATAACAATGGTTTCTTTTCCCTAAAGGGTTTCCCTCGGGTATGCTGAATTCAAATATAGGACTACTTTAGTAGCATATGGCTAGTTTCATCGGTTTCGTTTGACGAAGTATGTGATTCGTTAACATTTCACTCATTCTCAGATAAATGCCAAACCCAGTCTTTCTCCCTTTTCAGTAAAATCTGCAAATGTTTGAGGGTATCTGTTTACAATGATTTAGCAACTTCTTCACAGATGCACATTTAGGGTTTCTGCAGTTAACTTGCATGGCCTCCACAACAATTCTAACCATACTTCTCCTGTCCTCTGGATGACCTCTGTCTCCTCTTGTGATTGCAGAAGTTCAGTGAAAATAAAATTGTAAATGTAGAACACAAAACGGTTTCCTATTTTGGTAACCATAAATTTCACAGTAAATAATTATATTTATTTATTTTTTACCGTAAATGACTATGAATTAAAAAATAAATTGTAAAATTGTTTATGGGTAATTCATGTGAAAACAACAGACATTCCGTTAACCTGATTACAGTCTTACTTCGTTAAATATAGTGAAACTGTATAAAATAATATAGGGCTTTGGAGCGTGATGTCCTGGGAGGGGGCGTGGCCAAGATTTCTGGTCGAGCCGCCATCTTAGTGGGCCAAACAAAGCGCTACAGGAGCGAAAAGCACACAAAACATTAGCTATGGTTCGTACTTGCTGTGTTGTCGGTTGCAACGTTAGATCACACGATCGGGAAGGCAAGAAGCTGGAAAATGGGCTTTCTTTTTATTGTTTCCCCTCCTGGAAGCAACGTGAGGGATCTCATGTATCCGATATTACTAAACGAATGGTAAATGCCTGTATTTGTATAGCGCTTTTACTAGTCCTAAGGACCCCAAAGCGCTACATTCATCACCCATTCATACACATTCACACACTGGCTGATGGCAAGCTACATTGTAGCCACAGCTCACCCTGGGGCGCACTGACAGAGGCGAGGCTGCCGGACACTGGCGCCACCGGGCCCTCTGACCACCACCAGTAGGCAACTGGGGTTAAGTATCTTGCCCAAGGACACAACGACCGAGACTGTCCAAGCCAGGGCTCGAACTGGCAACCTTCCGATTACAAGACGAACTCCCAACTCTTGAGCCACGATCGCCACCAAAGACGTCAGGCTTGGATTGCAGCGGTGAGACGAGCGGATATCGAGTTCTCTGCAATCCCCAGCTTTTTGTTGGTTTGCTCACGGCATTTTCTTTCCGGTGAGTTCTAAATTAATTCATATCACTCTTGAAAGGCTTTTAGTGTTATTTTCAATGTGCTGAGGTCATAGATAATGAGATAAAACATGCTAATGTGTGATGCTGCAGAACCACATCATGTCGACTGAGTAGCTTATTATTTGGCATTATTGCAGGCAAACCAGCATATGAAATGGATATAACAAATCCAGACTGGGCTCCAACGCTGCATGACGGCATGACGACATACCTGTGTCAAACTCGGACCGGTGTTCTGCCTGAAAAAACGTCCTACCCAATGTTTCTGCGCAGACGCGACGCATGCGCACAACACCAATGCCGAATTAACTTCTTTTTCTGTCACCCATCCGGAATACTTCTTAAGGTTAAGGTTATGGTTAGGGTTAGGTTTAGTCGCAAGTCACCATCAAATTAGAATATGGGTAGCACGTTTTGTCAGAGTAGGATGGTTTCTCAGAACACCGGCATGCAAGGCAAGGCACACTTTTTGGAAGAAGTCTTGTGCTTGCTTTAAACGTGGTTCCCAAAAATCTACATCAGGGAAGATGCGTATCACAGCAAAGTCTCTCTGTGTCCACACAACGAGGTCACAGTGGTTGGCGCCGGTAACAAAGATTTGTGTTTGTACCTGACAGTAGTATGGGTGCGCCCGCTTCAACTGAAGACCATTAGCAGCTACCTCCAAGCAAAAGTCTTTGTCCTGTGCAGCCAATGCCTCCTTAATGCTGGCCGTTCGTTGTTTAAAAGGACACTTTATCTCCAGACACCCCTTACCACAACAGTCACATATTGTGAGAGTTGGAGATTTTCGATTCATAAAATTGGTGTTGTGGAGCAGGGAAATTATTTTACTGCTATTGTTAAATAATCATCATTATTACCATTGCATTAATAATAGAATTTGCAGCATTGATATTGTATTCAGAGGTTTAAACAGTGTGTGTCTTTCAGAAAGACTAAGTTGCAGGCTGACAGGAAGTTGCAGAGAGTTTGCAGAAGTGAAAGTTATTTTGAGCAGCAGGCTAAGTACTAGGTTATTTAAATTGATCATTGCTTTAACAATGTAACAGATAGCTTTAAGATGGCCTTAAGATGTTTATGATGATGATAACTTTGTATTCCAGATGCAGTTATAACTATTTTATACACATTGCATATCTGTGCTTATTTGAGTTGATGTTCAGGTTCTTTAAAAGGTTTAAAGCTTCACTGACGTGACTGTTCAGATGATCCATGTTGAGGGAAAACTAGAACATAGAAGGATAATTGCAATACATGCTTACAAAACACTTATATCAGGTCATTTTATATTAAGGTTTCATTAGAGGTTTTTGATTAGAACATTTATTTAGTAGAAGACATACACATAGTCTCAGTGAGCCTCTGTCCTGGTGAAAGGTCAGAAGTGCGAGAGGTGACATAGAGGCTGAGTGAGGTCAACACACACACATTAGTTAGATTTATTTATAGGAAAGAGTTTAGACATGTCTGGTGCTAACTGCGAAAGTGTCTCGGTGAAAGAGGAACCGTTCCTTGGTGTCTCGGCAAGAAAGAGGAACAAGACAAGAACTGAAAGGTAGACAGGAAGGGCCAGCCATGAAAATAGAAGATGATGTTCTTCTTAAAAGTCATTGTGGTGTTGATTTGACGTATGTATAAAATGTATCTGTGACGCATGAGGGGGCGTCAGTAAATCAAACCCTGATGCTATAAAAATCTGTTTATGCTTTGATTAAGTCGAAGATCAATTGCTGTCTGCGTACAGAGTTGTCTTCCCACGCGTGTATTCATTAAAATCATTGTTTGACCAAGAGCTTCTGGACCATGGTGGTTTGTACTCTCCTTCCTCAATTTTTGAACCTTAACAGTGTTCACACAGAAACCACATAAACGAACCTGCAATTTGTGGTGATGTGCTGCCATTATCTCGGTGTAGGCCTTTCGTGCGTCCTCTTCATGCTTGATGCCCCATCTTGTTTGCACAGTAGAGGTCCTTTCGGGGGTAACACACACGATTCACAACACTTTGGGCCGGAGTGTCCAAACTTGTAGCAAAAACAGCATGCATCACCGAAGCTCTGATTCTCCCTGCACGCCAGCGAAACCATGCAGGGGTCATGTGCTGTGATCTAGTCTGTGCTTCAATTTCTTCTGCCTGTGCCTCAGTAAGAGTTGCTGCCGTAAGAAACTTTACACAGTGCACCTGAAGATCTGGAAGGCCAAGGGACTCAGCGTCTCTGTTGTGTAAACACGCCAGGGATTGGGGTAATGTGGGTGACTGGGTAGTGTAATTGGTGTAATAGTTTTATTGATTTCAATTCCAGACAAACCCACAGTGTTACTGTGTTCCTGCAGTGTATCCAGTAACGGTGACAAATCCTCCAGCGTAGCAGTTGGAATTTGCCTTTTTTGCGGACGCCTCCTTTTGTCTTTCACTGCAGAAGGTGTGTTTATGTTTTCATCAAGAGCAAGTTTTTGGGCAGCAGCTGAGGAGAAGACAATGTTATGTGCAACCTCGGGCTGTATCTTGGTCATATTTCCGGGCAACACCCAATATGCAGGCTCATCTGTTACAGTTCTGGTGCCTCTGATACACACTGTAGCCTCGACTTTAAACAAAAGAGCAGTGACATGGATGGAGGTCTCTGCGACTCCGGCCATGCATGTGCAGTGAGCAGCCTCAACCCTCCCATTGGTGCTCACAATCACCCATGGCTGTATGGCCTTTAAATACACGTAGACATTGAGGGCTAGCAGAGGGACTATGCGCTACCTGCTGCTCTCTGGCAGGTAGCTCCATGCCCTCCTGGGTTTTAAATGCACCTTAGAACACACATGCATCAACACTACAATGAGCGGGTGGAGGGAGGTTTGGAGTCTTCTCTCACCCCCGTTCTCTGCGACCTGCTGGAGCGGGGGGGCTAGGAGGAGGAGTTGGCCGTCCGACTGCGGTCTGGAGTGTGGGGCCTCCCTGCTGCTGCGGAGTCGGGGCGGTCTGCCTCCCCACCGCAGGGAAAAGGGTAACACCACCTGGGTCTGGGTGCAGTTCCCCCCTCCAGGGGCAAGGGTACCTAGACCCGGGGCTTAGAGTACGCTTGGGGAGTGTGATCGTGTGTACAGCGTCTCTTTATGTCTGTCTCCACGTTGGTTGAGTGTGGAGTAAGTGCATATGAGAGCATGAGGGTGGGAATGGATGTTTGTATCTGTGTGTGCCTGTATGTCTGTGTCTATATGTCAGGTTGGGTATCAGACGCCACCTCTCTGGGGACATCTCAGGCCCTCCAAGGTATGGAGGCCTATCTCCCCCACCACTTCCCCTGCCAGTGGCAGATGCCCTCAGACATCGGTGCGTTGGTGGTTCTTTGTGTCCGGGGATGGGCGTCCAGGTACACACCGGCTCACTCCTGGTGGCTGCTTATCGGGGCCTGGAGCCTGGGGCTCGCTCGGGCCACTTCGGAGGTGGGGTGCCCTCGGCCTCTCGGCCTGGGGCTCGGTCACTCAGGCACAGCTGGCTGCCGGCGGAGCTCACGGGCGCGTCACTGCAACCCCCTGGCTTCTGCTCCGCGGCTGCTGAGTGAGCCCTCATCTGGGACTCTCCTCAGCTCTTTCTGGGACAGTGGCGCGGCTGCCCCTCTGTTGGTCTTCCTTGGTCTCTTGTGTTCTGAGGGCCTCTGGATGTCTGGAGTTTTGATCTCCTCCATACCTGCTTCATGCCCTGGAGGACGGGGCTGTGGCCCCCCCACACCCTCTAGCAGATCATTACATGAAGGAACCTTTTAAAACAAGCGCGTCCATGCTCACAGGTGTACACACGGGTGATCACACCCACAAACTACACCCTTTTTGGCTCCTACCTCAAAGCACACTGTGTTCTGTCGATCTTACGTGCTGCACAATAATGTTTAATATTTAGTATTTACAGTTATATTCCCATATATCATCGTGATGTTGTTTATTCTATTGCTCTCGTTTTCTTCTGCTTGTTTTCTTTTTTCATTCTCAACAGGTGAAATTAAAAAAGTATCTACTGTTATCTATTATTAGCTAGTTTATTGTGATGGTGTTGTTTTTATTATGTTGCTCTTTGGTGATCGTGGTGATCCAGGTGTTTTGTTTGTTTTTCTTTTTTTTCTTCCCCCCTTCTCACCTCTCTTCTCCCCTCTATTTTTCTTTCTCTCCCTCTCTTTCTTTCATTCTTTCTCCCTGTCCTATCCCCCAGTCATGTCTGTCCCGTCTTTAAAAAACGAAAATAAAATAAATACATAATTATAATAAAGGTCAATCAAATGGACCAATATGGCAAGGCCATGATGATCCACTTGGTAAAATAAATCCGCTTGGCATCTTTCTTGGCCTTAAGACAACAATTCTGATGGCTAAAGATCCAAACGGGACAAAAAAAAAAAAAAAAAAAAAAAAAAAAAAAAAAATCGTGCCATCTCTAATATATATATATATATATATATATATATATATTTATGTCACTCTAATGCAGCTGTGGTTGCGGCTCCGAAGAATTATTGAAGCTTAGAGTAAGAATAAAGTCTCAAGATATTAAAATCGAATAATAAACCCGAGGCTGATTAGACCATATTACAACTTCTTTTTGGCACAGGATCGTTTTTCATTGGAGCAGTGGTAAATCCAGTGTCTGATCAAATGTTTTAATATACTAAACATCTCAACCATTTCGTGTAAGTAATCCTATATTACTGAATATCTCAATTTGGGTGTGTGTTTGCGAACCATGAGATTTTATTCTTACATGTGAAATAAAAACGAGTATCGATAAATATCCAGCAAATCAAAACCAGTAACAATATCATAAAATTTCACACTACATATTACTGGATCAACATGGTAGTCTAGGCTACGACTAACAGCAGAAAATAACTGAAAAAAAATAGAACCGTCTTTTTAATAAAGTACCTTGTAAATGTGTCCCTTATGTCACTCCACTGCACCAACTTGAAAAAAAAAGCAAACAAAACTAAAAGAATAACCCATAAGCTCCAAAAATAACCATTACAGTTTGATTCACCTCCCTATAATACAAAGCATGTGTGTTTTTCTTTAATAACTTGCGAGTGAAAACGTGTTATCATCATCTTTGTTTATCGAGCCCAGTAAAAATGCCTGCATTTGGTAATAAGCGCCTTCCTTGTGAAGTTTCCTCAATCTAAGGACCCCAAAGCCGCTTCACATTACATTTCGATTTCATCGAAGTTCACACACCCGAGCTGAGATAGAATTCCGGCACCAATGTCATTGATACACGAATTAAAAGTCTCAAAACTATATGGCCCAATCAGCACAACGGACTACTTGAAGGCCGGGCGCACTTTAATAACTGAAACTGCGTACGTGAGCAATATGTGCTTGAGGCTGTGCGCTGGAGATTCTCAACGTGCACGACAGTGTGAAAAGTGGACCAGTATACTGCGAAGAGTGTATTTGTGCCTCCTGCTTCGACAATAACCACTACGATCCAAACTGCGTTGCGCGCCTAAGGTGTACATGTAAAAACGAACTAAAGTTTAGATGAGACCGCCACCTGCTGCGATGCGTGAGTGCAGGTTAAGGTTCGAGTGCGTTTGCCCCTAAGAGTAGGAATTGTTTTAGAGTCTTTTGGACGCATTAGAAGAGACAGCAGACCAGCGATGTTGGCTGACCCTGGGTGGCAATCAGTGAATCAAACCGCAATTCTTCTTCTGGCGTATCTATCTTAAATGTTGCGTCATGTGAACACCCTGTGTCTAGATACCCAAAACCGGCTAGAAGCTAGTCCCCAGCACTGTTGCTGCAACATTGGACCACAACTTAATTTTCAGAGCCCGAGCAGTTCGTGTGTTAATTCAGTTTATTAAAAGGCTAGAAATAAGTGTTTTACAGTGCCATGAAGTGAATAAATTATCGACCTAAAGAGGTCATTTTTTTCACATGCACTCAACTCTGGATGGTGAGTGCAGAGGGGCGTGTATTGTTGATGGACAAAGAGAACATCTTTGCTGATGCAATGTCAGTCTTCTTTGGTTCATTCTATGTATTGAACCTGGAATACCAGGAGTCAGCGTGTGCAAGGTTTTTTGTAAGGATAAACCCTGAAGAGGGAACAAAATGTACCTCCAAGGTTGGGACAAGCAGAAAGACTGGGACCACTGTGAAGCGAAAGGTTGTTCACATTAACCCTCATGTCACAACTTTCCTCCAGCGGCTTACTGAATTTGAGTGGAGAACTTCAAATTAGGTAACTGTTTTTGCCATTTTTAGTGAATTTCTTGTATAATTTAAGTGACCAATGTGTTGTTACCCTGATGTCTCCACAGATGATCCATGGCCCATGCTTTCTGGACATTTACACAAGACGAACAACAATGAAGACAAGCTCTCTTGCCATCTTGCAAGACGCTGTCTTCACGGTACAATAAACAAGAATGGACTTCTTGCCGAGAGGCTGAACTAGAAAAACGAAACTTTCAGCGATCCACGTTTGTGGAACCCCAATCCGCCTGTCGGCGTCTTCCCCTTAAAGTCTGTAAATCCATAAGCTTTCGACAAATATGGTAAACCACAATCAGTGCTCTCAACACAAGCTTTTCCTCTCAAAGCACACCCTTGCGTGTTGGTCATCTTCACCCACTTTACGTTGAAATGTTATGAGTATGAGAGGTATCAACACCACTACTCAAACCCTGAATAAGAGCTGTGTGAAATTGCAACGCCTATTATTGAGTCATTTAGAAAATTGTTGACTTTCAAACCACAACTAATACCAGAATGGACTAATCCTGTGAACAAATGTTCATTGCTATAATCTGAAGTCTCTCGAAACAGTTACCAAAATCTCTAACTGGCCCATGTGCAATCTTCCCTGGTTTGACAGTGTTACCACGAGTTATACCCAATTTTTTTTGGCGAACAACAATGAACGAGCAAGTGCGTCTTTTTCGGGTCACACTCCTTAAACGTTCTGAAATATCAAAGCCCACCTTGCTTCATGTCACAAATAGGTAGTGTGTACTGCGAGTGTTTTCCAGTTTAAGCCCAATTTGTTTAAAACAAACTAAAAGTTTTGAATTTATTTAACTCCCATCCTTCGCTCAAAATTTTAAACACTGTTGTTTTTCTGTTGATTAAACCATTTCTAGTTCTCGTATGCGACCCTCAAGCTCCCAGGCCTCTGGTAGAGGACCCGAGCTTGAAGGATAAACCGCCCGCAGGGGCGTGCTGGGTGTTTTTTTTTTTTTTTTGCTTGTTTGTTTTTTTATATATATATAGGCTATTAATGGAACCTATTCTCAAAGGGTCTCATTTAGGTTCATCCTGGGATAATATGGCAATGATATCAGAGCGTCTGATGAAAAAGGGGGTTACCACTGTAAGGCATTTGCTTGAACTTGTTGGTGCCAAAATGGATGATGCTGTCTCCTTGGCAAGAAGACTGGAGGTTCAATCTCTCCGGATTGTAGGCCTGATGTTGACAAAATTCAAGCGAGTGCTATCAGAAGATGATAAAAGACTTTTGAATGGAGGGGCCAATGGACTTTTCACACCTGATGAAATGGACCATTTCTTTAGATTGTGCATTAGGCCGCAGCTTAAGGGCTTTCAAAGCCCTGGTCCTTTTTTGGAGAAGGAGAAATATCCTGGACAGCACTGGATTTGGTGAATGTACAAAAGTACAAAAGATGTGTTAAGATGCTCTGAACAAAGCAAAGCTAAAAGGTAAAAATGATACACCTTGGAGAGATTATTTTAAAGTTGGTTTTGATGTGAAACCTGTATGGGGGTTTCTGTACACCATTGACTAAGAACACTGGTGATTTACAGTGACTGGTTGTTATATAGCACTTTTCACTTAAAGCATATCTAACATTCACACTCCAATGGATGCATCGGAGGGTAACATGGGGTTAATATCTTACCCAAGGATATTTGGCACGTAGACTGGTGGAGCCTGGGATCAAACCACCAACCTTCCGGCGGGTAGGTGACCCGCTCTACCACCTGAGCTACGGCCTCCCCACCCCCATGTGACCAACATTAAGCCTAAGGTTTCAGATAAGTGTCCTTTTTGTTCAATGAGAGAAACTATTTTTCATGGTTTTGGGCAGTGTTTCAGATTATTGGATTTATTTTCAGTACTTTGTGGTATTTGGGATTCCTTTGGAGAATGTTTTACAACACAGTGTTTTATTTTTGGTTTCACATACGACAAAAGAAAGGAGAAAAGGGACCAATTGCTGAATTTTTTCCCGGGTCAAGCAAAGGTGGCAATTTACTTGAGTAGAAAATATAAGGTTGATAATAGACAAAATACTGATTGTGTAGAGCTTTTCAAGAGAATGTTAAGTATTATTTCAAAATGGATGAGTTGGATGTTTTTTGAAATCTTTGGGAGTATGAACTTAGTCGGTTGTCTTTAACAAATTCTGAACTTTAATTTAGGAATGTGTTGATTTGAGCTGTATTTTGCATGATTAACTATTAAGTGAATAAATGTGTTTTTAAAAATCAAATCTCTCTCTCTCTCTCTCTGGGGCGGAACTCATTGCAGATTCATGCCCTCGGCCCACGCTCCTCGGAGGAAGAAACACCTGAGCCTCATCAGTATGGCCAGCATTTAAGCCAGGGAGCGACTGCTGTTCTTCGCTGGATCCTTGTGTGACTCACGTTGATGAAGTCAAGCCTCAGCAAGTATTCTCTCGTGTCTTAGTGCTTTTGTATTGATAAGTGGTTCTCTGTGTACAGACTACCTGGACTGTTTCTCCTGTGTTTCCCGTGTGGTGAGTGTCAGAGAGAGAGACTGGTCTCGTGTGTGGTTTGTTTGAAGAGGAACGAGTGCTTTTACCCTCCGCTGGAGGATCCAAGGGGCAGCTTCAGCCTTTGCCTGTCTCTGCTGGATGGTCCATGGTACCCCTTCTGCCTCTGCTGGAGGGTCCAAGGGGCCCGTCCAGCCTTCGTCTGCCTCCACTGAAGGGTCCGAGGGCCCCTTCCGGCCATCGTCGCCTGCAGTGCCACCACCTGCAGCTTTCACAACATCGCCTGCAGCTGCTTCATCTGGTCCTTTCTCGTCTGGTCCTACCTCTTCTGAACCTGCAGTTGCTACGCCACCGTCTGATCTATGTCCAGGGCCTAAACTTCATCGGCCACTTTCCAGGCCACAGGCTGGACGTCATCGCCATCGTGGGCGGCCTCTGGACCTGCTTAGTCGCCGCTGCTGCCTTCTGCGCAGTCGGCCCCCTGAACTGTTCTGGTTTGGACCACTGTGCTGCTGGCCTCCTGGTCGGCCTCCTGAGTTGTTTCCACGTGGCCACTGCCTTCCGCGTGGTTGGCCTCCTGAACATTTTCTCTCTGGGCTCCCGTGCTGCCGTCATCCAGGTTGGCCACCTGAACTGTGTTTTGAACGGTTCCAGTGCCATTAATGGACCTTTTGTTTTCGACGCTCTGTTCCCTGCGGTCCTGTGCCTTTTGTGAACATTTTGTTTTGAACATGAGGGCTGAGGGCAAAAACAACAAGAACAACATAAGAAAGAAAGAAAACAAAATTTAGAAACAAGCAGGGTTACAGGAGATGCCAGCTGTGCAGAGGTAAGCCTGTGAATCTGAATTTAACTCCTATATATGACCTCCTACTACAGAGTGTGATGACATCACTATGACTTCACTGGCTTTGTGCTTAGTAGGGATGGGTATCGTTTAGGTTTTATCCAATACCGGTGCCAAATCGGTACTTTTGAAACGGTGCCGGTGCTCAAACGGTGCTCAAACCGGTGCTTAAAGAATGAAACACAAAACTTTGCTCCAAAAACCTCTCATGTTTAGCTGTTTTTTTTGTAAAAAGATAACAATGTTAGCCTTTTCTGCAGCTATGGGGCATATATGGTATCACTCTTGGCTGGAAGCAGTGCTTAAACAATGGAAAAAACACAAACTTTGTCCAAAAACCTCTCATGTTTACTGTTTTCCACTTTTTCTTTGGTCATTTTAGCCTTTTTGGCCAGGGTGAAGGGAGTATCTGCCATCAAACAAGAAGACAGCCGCATGTAGCTATGATGATGTTTGCTAGTTCACCTTACATGCATTAATGTAATAACGTGGTTAGCCTACTCAACGTAAATTAGCTACTCACGCAGAGAAGAACGGCTGCTGCGCACATCATCCGTCATCATTTCTGCTACACTGGCAGGGCTAGGGGCCAGGACTCTCCTCTTCGTGTTTTTGGGGGATGTTGCATAACAGGCAACCCACCCGCAGTAGATGTGCTCGGTGTGAGGTCTCGCAGCAAGCTATCAAATACGGCGCATTTCTGGGCTTTATAAAAAAAACGCTATGCGTCGCCAGGTGTTTCATCGGATTTGAGGTGTTACCTCCTTTGACAGTATCACAGTATCAGCTTAAAGCACTTGTTGCAGGCTGCTGAGTTTGCATATTTTGCTGTGAAGTACAGCCAGACTTTTGACCGCTTTCGCCTTGGACATTTTTAATCTGTAGCTCTGCTCTAAAGAACGTACGTACCTGGCCCCGCCTACTATCCTCGGAAACGTAAAATGATTGGCTAGAATCTCAAAGTGTATCGACACTCAGGAAAAAAAGCACCGAAATAAAGCACCGAAATGTGCGCTGCTTTTCGGTCTGGTTACTACCGTTTATGTCAGAACCGGTGCCATCTGCACCGGATACCGGTACCCATCCCTAGTGTTAGATGTGTGGTGATTGGAAGTGTCAGTGTGGTGCTGTCTGGACTGTCTAGAGACAGACTAGACTAGCTGCACCACACTGACACAGACACATCAAACCTCATCTGAGGCCAAAAACCACAAGAATAACATTTTTTTAAAAAACCAAAAAAAAACGTACCTCAGAAACATGCCGGGTTACAGGAGACGGCAGCAAAGCAGGTGCTGCGACATCTGCATGTTGCAGATGCCAACAGACTAAATGAACTGATCCGCAAGGCCATTAATGTTGTGGGGATGGAGCTGGACTCCGTTGGGGTGGTGTCAGTGAGGCGGATGTTGTCCAAGATAAAGAAAATGCTGGATAATAACTCCCACCTACTCCATGACATGCTGGCTAGTCACAGGAGCACTGTCATGATCCGGAGTTTGTGACTCCGTGTTTATGTTTTACTAGTTATTAGTATTCTGGGTTTTGTTTTCATGTTCCTATGTGTTCCCCAGTCTGTGTGAAGTTTGTGTCTTGTGTCATTGCGTGTATGTGTTTCCTGTTTTATTTTGAAGGTCTGCGTCTTATGTGAGTGTTTTCACTTTGCCTCCCTATTACTCGACACTGTTGAATGTGTTACACTGTTTTCTTGACATGCTTTACTGCTGAATCATAAAAAGAAAGATTGTTCAGGAGACTTTGTGTCTAGGGCAGGGGAGATAAACCACATTCCATACCCCCACCTTCTGTAGAAGCAGAGGAGCAAGGAGCTGAGGTCATAACTTAGGCGCCGTAAGGGAGAAAGAATGTGAATGTTTAGGCTTTTACGACTAGGTGGGAGCCACTAGAGGCTATAAGAAGCTGAGCAACCCGCCACCATTTTGAGATTTTGCTGTGACCCTCTTCATGCATGTCTCCCCATCATGATGGCTTATGCTCATAAGTGTTGAATTGTATGGAAATAAGTGATTGTTGATTGAGCATTTATACACCGAGTACTGTCCTTCCTTCAGCCCAAAGATTAAAAGAATTGGGAGATTTCAACAGTACGAACCAGCCAGCATGGACCCTGCGGCACTCAATCCGTCCAAGGAGCTCCAGGATGACATCAGCTACAATGTGGAGATCCTCCTCGGGCTGTGGCTGGGGAATCCTCCGTACGAGCTTTGCCGCACCGTTGAAAACCAGCTACAACGGCTCTTTTCTGGCCTGCCATGGCTTTTGAAATCGCTTCCTCCGACCATGCAGGCTTTTCTCCGGCACACACCTCACCTTCTCTCAGCCACTCCTGCCTCGCTACCTGACTCGCCGGGTGTGATCTTGCCCGGCCCGTCAGAGCCGTCTGCGGGGAGGAAACCCCGATCGCGCCGCCGGCGCGCCACCCCACAGCCGGACGTTCGGGCTTCTAATTCGCCGGCTGTGGTGAGTAAGGACTCTTTTCAGTTTTCTGACTGTGTGACTGTTCATTCAGGGGCTGTGTTCTGTGCGGCAGATGATTATGTGAACAGCGTATCACCTGCTCAGCAGCCACTCTCAGCTCAGTTAGCTGCCCCGCAGCCACTCTCTGCTCTGTCACCAGTGTCTCCAGTGCCACTTTCAGTTCAGTCTCCAGCGCCCCCAGTGTCACCTGTAGTTCAGGCTCCAGCGCCCCCAGTGTCACATGTAGTTCAGGCTCCAGCGCCTCCAGTGTCGCCTGTAGTCCAGGCCCCTGTGTCACTGTTACTCGTAGTTCAGGCTCCAGTTTCACCAGTTTCACTCCATGCAGGGAGAAAGACTTGTTTCTACTCAAGGTCCCTAGCTGATTCTGGACCCCTGAAGTTTAAGCAGCCACCTGAGAACTGCACCACGTCAGCGTTGCCTGGGCAGAGCCAGTGCTCAGTGCATTGCCAGTCGCCTTTGTGTCAGCTAGTGGCATCCATGACTGCTGGCTTAGTGATGGCTTCTGCTGGAGGGTCCGAGGGACCGCTCAGAACTTTTGTCTCGTGTCTCCGCTGGAGGGTCCGAGGGACCGCTCCGGCCTTCGTCTCGTGTCTCCGCTGGAGGGTCCGAGGGATCCTTCCAGCCTGCAGCGCCTCCGGCTCCCACGCCGCCGCCTGCAGCGCCCCCGTCTGGTCCAGCTTCAGAGCCTTCAGCCTCGTCTGGTCCAAGCACGTTCAGAGACTGAGATTACCAAAAAGCACCACTGAACAACACAGGAAATCATTCCTGCCTGTGGCCATCTCCCTGCACAACTCCTCCATCTAATACACTGTAAACACTACAATAGTTACACCCTTTTGCACACGCTCCTTTCTACTTTTCTGTAATATTCCTGTCGATATTCTTGATATTTATTTATAATCACCTCTGTTAATCCTTGTATTTATTAGTGCTATTTTTAAACTTGTAAATCTGTAACATATTGTATCATTTAATTTGTTTAGTCTGTTATCCGAGCAACTGTAACCCACATAATTTCCTTAGGGATTAATAAAAGTATTCTGATTCTGATTAAATAGCAGCATATGCAGCATGCAATAGCATGCAACTCAGTTTTTTGAATGTTATTTTAATAAAAACAAGATAAATCTGACAAAACTTAAAACTCTGCTTTTTTTTAAGGAAGCTCAGATGTGTGAACCAAGGTGTTTGAGTCAGTGAGAGGCAGGCGGTTAATGAACAAACTGCTGTCCATCATGAACCAACCCATCACATCCACTCCACTCCACACTCCTTCTCCCTCAGACTAATTGAACCTCACAGCCATAAAGAAAGTTTCAGAAAATCGTTCCTACCATACTCTACCCATGTGGAAAAGAGATATATATAAATCTTATAAAGTTTTTATCTGTCTTGTATGAAACTTGTATGAAAAGCATACAAGAGTGAAAACACATATAAGATCCCTTGAAAAATTATATAATGAAACTTGTATGTTTTGTATACTTACTAAAAAATATATGAAAGTAATGAGAAAGTGGCCACTTTCATGAGTAAATCATATAAGTGTTTACTATTTCTTTTCCATATGAGTATTAAGCTGTATAACAACTCTTAATTCTATGATAGGTGATTTATAATGTACATATTTATTTATTAATGCAATTTGCACTTCTCTTCTCTCTTACACAATGTCACAATCTTTCATAAGACATCTTTCATAAGACTGTGTGTGTGTGTCTCTCTCTCACACACACACACACACACACACACACACACACACACACAACACACACACACACATGCACACACACACACACAGACATATGCAAACACGTTTAAATTTGTGCACAAGCCTGTTTAACCACTTTCTGAAACTGCAAGGACACAGGAATTTTAAACTCAGTAAGTTTCTGTGAAGCTTACATTTCCTGCTCAGGTTACAGTAATGATAAGTATCTAAAAGCAACATTTCAAATATGAGCCAGCTGAGACAGGCCAGCATTACATATCTGTGATGGTGACCAGTGGAGGGACAATCAGGTGTAAGCATCGCATCAGGAGCAAAATATGTCAGGGACGGAAAAACTAAAATAAGTCTCACTAGCTGTGCTGCTAGCATGGCTATAAAGAAAAGCTTTATTGTGGGAAAAGAAAATAAATTATCAAATGTGACTGCCTGTCATGTTTGCACTATAGACATGTACAGTAAAATTTATCTAAGTCTGCAGAGCACACAACAACCTATTCATAATGAGAAAAGAATATTTAAAAGTACACAAACTACTTAAAAGTTTAAAAGTGTTACCCATCACATTCCAAACAAATGGGAAAAGGGTTTCTTATGTTCAATGGAAGCTGATAAAATGAAAGAAGACAAAAATATCACACACTTCTGTATGTCTCTTGGCCTTGAATTTGTTTTGTCACAAAACATTTTCAGAGACAGCTTGTCTGTTTTGTTTCTTTTTCCACAGACAAGATAAACTGCCTGATCTGCCTTGCAGCACAGCTATGTCGGCGTGTCTGATATAATCTTGTGCAATAGGGCATCGCTTTGATGTACTTTTAAGTTGCATTATTGTTTGTGGAGCTGCAGTTGCACTTCCTCAGAAGACTCAGTGAAGATGGCACAGGTGGTTTTTGCACTCTTAGCTGTGTTCCTGGTGTCACTCTGCACCGGACAGGACTTTTGCCCAAAGGAAAAATGTCCTCAGTACAAAGTGGTTGAGACGCACCAGGTAGGCTTTGGAACAGTTCACATATACTATTGTTGTGTTCTTATTTCTAGTCGCTAAGTATAGTTTTTGCTTCTGTTGTGTGCAGGACTTTGAGGTGCGCTTATATGGTGCTACCGACTGGATTACCACAAAGCTCGACAGCACCAGGATCAGTGATTATTTAGCTGCAAATTCACGCCTGAAGACCTATGTCAAGAGACAGGCTGAAGCAGGTACATGAGGCACTGAAATATCACTCGAGTGTGTAATTTAGTTTGTGATGGCAGTATCTAAACTAAACATGGAACTGTATAAATAAGTAATATGTTGATCTAAGATCTAAGATGGTGTGCAGAACTTCTAAATTAGTTGAGAAATGTAAGATTGAAATCAACATAACAACAACTAGAATCTGATACCTTGTATTTCTTTAGTCTTGTGTTACCTGGTTTAATATTCAAGTTGAGCAGGTCGCCTACTAATTGGAAGGTTGGTGGTTTGATCCCCATCGGCTACAGTCTGCATGCTCTCCAGGTGCATCAGTGTATGAATGTGTGTGAAAGTTAGATAGAAAAAGTGCTGGACGAATGTGGCCTAGTTGTGTAAAGTGTTTTGAGTGCTCAGATAGAGTAGACAAGCACTATGTAAGAACCAGTCCATTTACCACTCTGAGTTCTGTACAATGTTTGTTTCTTTCAGGTTTTGAGATTCCTGATGATTGCTGGCCTGTACTGGTCACTGTTACTGAAGGTGAAGGTGATCCTAAAATGTCGGTGTCGTGGTTTGTTTCTTCTGGTGGCAAAAAGGGAGAAATATATGATCCATTAGTCAAACTAGAAACTAAACCTGAAGCCACTATCTATGTAAGGTGAGCGGTGTGTCCATTTATCTTTTAAATCACTTTGATTTCTTCAGTAGATCCAAAGTTTTTCATTTTGCAGTTGTATTGTAGAATATAACTGCAAATTTGTGCAAAATTGTGAAGTTCTAAATGAACAAAATCAGTCATTATGACCGAAAAGAGAATTAAAAGAGAGCAGCTAACACACAAGTCTAAATCTCACAGGGAAAGATGACTCAATTTTGCTTTTCTTTGTTTTAAGGGTTTTCGGTGGTGCTCCAAGCACTGAGACTGGCCAGGAAAACACAAAGATTCTTCGTGAGGCCTTGGCTAAGACTGGGAAAACCTTTGATCCCAGCACTCATGCTGCAGCTACCTATGAATCCTATTTTTCTTTTACTCACCACAATGAAATCTGGATCAGTGCTGCCTCACAACAACAGAACTAAGTAAATGCTCTTGTCAGGTTGCAGACCTTTTGCATTGGTTGCTGCACAGATATGATGTGTGCACAAAGGAACAAGGAAGAGAGAACCTCAACAGAACTAAGCAAACTGATTTCTGGAATGTTGTGGTTTAGTTTAGTTCCTGGAACTGAAAACATAGTAAAAGTTTGTTCTACTTTTGCTTTTTCTTTATTCTCTTTCATCTGTGAATAGAAAGTAATGATTTCCGATCACCCCTTAAGCCCAGGAGGACTTGGCTCACAAAAAAATTGTTTGCTGGTTGATTGTTTAGAACACCTTGATAACTTTTAGAGTCTAACATGACATTTTATGTCTATTTCTGGAGTTATCATATATATTGAAGAGTTTATTTTTAACCATCTTATTCTTAAAATTTGAAAAGTGCATTGTCCCTAAGAGATATAAAATTGTTTTGACGTTTTTCTAAATTCCTGTTATTTCTTACTGGGTAATTTATATTCTGCAATAAAACAGCATTTTGTGAGCATTTTGCATTCTGTTACTGTGAAATTTTCTATAACTACACCTCCTATAAAAGTCGCTTCCCCACCTATACCTCACCTATACCCCACCTATCACTTTCATGAGCAAGTTCAGAGACAAGCTAGAAGATTCCACTCAGAAGTCTGCTGGACCAGAACAGGTGAATTCCCATGCCCTCAAGGCCTGCTCCCCACCGCTTTGTGAAGACTTTTATAAACTGATGAGTCTGAGTCTGCAGAGGGTCATTCCTTGTTCCTGTACCAAAGACACCACGTCCCAGTGGCCCCCAGAATTACAGACCTTTAGCACAGGCTTCCCATGTCATGAAGACACTGGAGAAACTCATTGTTGACCAGCTCCAACCTATGTTCAGGCCACATTAGGTTCCCCTTCATTTTGCTTACCAGGCCCCCCTTGGAGCTTGGGACGCCATCTGTTCAATCACCCATCTGGACCAGCCAGCGAGCACTGTGAAGATCAGGCTTTTTGACATTTAATACCATCAGGCCGATCCTCCTCAGTGATAAGCTGACAGCGATGCAGGTGGATGCCTCTCTTGTATCCTGGATTGGTGATTAGCTGACAAGAAGACCACAGTCTGTGCATCTCCAACACCGAGTGTCTGACAAGGTGATCAGCAACACAGGGGAAACACAAGGGACCATCCTGTCCCCTTTTCCTTTCACCCTCTACACCACAGACTTCAGCCACTGCACAAAGACCTACCATCTTCAGAAGTTTTCTGATAACTATGGTTGGATACGACGAGTGATGAGGCTCAACATTACAAAAACCAAAAAAGTATTTGTGGACTTTTGAGTTGAGTGAGAACCAGGAAACCTGTCTTTCTGTGTGGAGTTTGCATGTTCTCCCCATGTTTGCGTGGGTTCTCTCCGGGTACTCCGGCTTCCTCCCACCGTCCAAAGACATGCAGCTGCATGTCTTTGGATGGTGGGGATAGGTTAATTGATTAATCTAAATTGTCACTAGGTGTGAATGTGCGAGTGAATGTGAGTGTGAATGGTTGTCTGTCCCTATGTGTTAGCCCTGCGACAGACTGGCAACCTGTCCAGGGAGTACCCCGCCTTTCGCCCTATGACAGCTGGGATAGGCTCCAGCGCCCCCCGCGACCCTGAAAAGGATAAGCGGAAGCGAATGGATGGATGGATGGGACTTTATGCACATTGCATTAAGCAAAAATTAAATTACATGCAACAGTCTTTGACTTGAAGTAATGTGTCTAACATTTAAATATATTTTCTGCATATTTCAGCATATAAAACTGCAAAAAATAAATAAAATTAAAGATTCAGCGGTTTCACATTCCCGTGGCAGCGAGTTAGGTATTCGCTCAGATTTGAAGTTTTTTTGCTGTAGAAAGAAGTTTTCTTCCCACGCAGAGTGTACAGCGCACACTGTACAACAGAAGAGCCACCTCCACGGGACAAGACTCAGCTGTCCATCTGCATCTAAAGGACAAAGGTCACTCTTTCGAGGATGCCAATGTTCACATTTTGGACAGAGAAGACAGGTTTGAAAGAGGAGTGAAAAAACCCATCTATGTCCAGTGTGAACGACCATCTTTGAACACAGGCGGCGGTTTACGACACCAACTGTCTGCCATCTATAATCCAGTTCTGAGATCCCTTCCCAGACGCCTTAACGCTCTCTCACATCCTGGGCCATCTGACCTCAGGAAATCACATGATAGGGGCTAGGTTTCACAATGAGCTCATCCGAAACCTTGGCTGATAGTGACCTACACCCATTTTCACACCGTGGCTTGTGTGATTAGGTAGAGGATCATTAGGGGGTCCATTGTCCCCCTTGGGGGGACACTCCAACAGGGCTTACATCTTGGACTCTCCACCATTTGACCCTAGAACTGAAGAAGCTTTTCGGATGAGAGGTGAAACGTCTTCAAGCAACTGAAAGAAGTCCAGACGCTTTTCTTTCTAAACTCCTTAGACTACGATGACCTGGATGACTGAGAACCTTCACAGAGACAGCCCGCACTAATGTTTTTGTCACTTTTTACGTAATGAAACTAGAAGTAATGTCAGTACTTCCATGCTTTAAACGCTGCATGGCCGTACCCTCTTCTGCACTATTATCCATTGTTGAGCTACACACATCCCACACTGTAAGTATGCACAAATGACTTAATTCTAGGGCTGCACGATTTTGCATAAAATGAGAATCACGATTTTTTGGCTTAGAATTGAGATCACGATTCTCTCACGATTTTCTTTTCCAGTATAAATATTTATTGCACTTATTAACTGCACATCAACTTCGTAACAGTTGAGACTGAACATAAAAACAATAAATAAACATAAAAACAACAAATGTCTCACGTTTTGTTGTTTCTAAAATGATGTACTGCTTGAAATTCCGTCTCCACCGTTGCTCGACGCTGCGTGTACAGAGCAGGTAGTGCAACAATAGAAAAATAGTTGTGGGACGGCACTGTGTAGCGTTTGTCTAGGATGTTGATCATTTTCCTAAATCCCTCGTTTTGCACAGTGTTGATGGGAGCCATATCTTTGGTCAGGTGATAAGTGATAGCCTCCGTAATTTCTTTGTGCCTGCGGGAGTTCCCGTTATTGATGTTTGGGTGGTTGACCGGGACGGATTTTCTCCTGTCACTTTCTCGTCATCCCTGACGTGCTCTCCGTTGTTTTTTCCCTGCTAATTTTAGCATCACACGGCACAGCTTCTGTATCACGTGGTATAAGGCTCCGCCCTTGTCATTTGTTGAGCAGGAAGAGTGAGCGCTTGTTTTCATGCAGAGTACGTCCCGGATCAAAATGCGGTACAATCGTCGTCGTCTTTTTTTTTTTTTAATGGTTGTCATTTGAAAATGAGATCGCACATAAGTATGAATCGAGATCGCGATTTTCTAACGATTAATCGTGCAGCCCTACTTAATTCTGCAACATAATAAAATATAAAGCAACATATAACTGAGCATTTGCTTTAACTTGCTGAATGTTTGTCTGCTGGCAACAGAATGCTTACACAAACAAACCCAGGATAGTAAGTGCAGCAATGTTATTTTGACAATAGCAAATCATAGCTAATACATATATAGAGAGAATAATGTGCATAATGTGCATAAAGTCAATACTTCTGGACAAGTGCTCATCCACTTGCCACAGGTGGCCAGTGCCATCCTCTATTCTGTTGCATGTTGCATGCTGGGGCAGCAGGTTGAGGGTCGCAGATCCAACAGATTCAATATACTGATCCGCATGGCCAGTAATGGTGTGGGGATTGAGCTGGACTGGCTTAAGGTGGTGTTAGTGAGACGGATGTTGTCCAAGATAAGGACAATCACTCCCACACACGCCATGACATGCTGGGCAGTCAGAGGAGCACGTTCACTGTAATGCATGTAAAAAGACAAACTGGCCTGCCTTGCAGGTTGAAGAACTATGTGGGTGTGCTGCATAACATTTGACGTTACACTGTGATTATCTTATTAAACAGGAGGACTTAGTCCAGAGCTCAGTTCATCAGGAGTCTGTGATCATGGCACAGGTAATGTTTGCACTCTTCGCACTTTTTCTGGTTTCAGTCTGCACAGGACATGACTTTTGTGTGGGAAAGTGTCCCCACTACAAAGTACTCGAGGCCTACCCGGTAAGTTTTTGGAACAATTCAGATACAGAATTTGTGTCATCTTCTTTATAATGGTTCTTTAACATTTGTGCTTCTTTTGCATGCAGGACTTTGAGGTGCGCTTATATGACACTTCCACCTGGATTACTACCAAGATTGACAGCTCCCAGTCCAGTGATGTCCTCGCTGCAAATTCACGGCTGAAGGATTATGCCAAGAAGCAAACTGAAACAGGTATACAAGGAACTGAAAGTGCAAGTGTGTGATGTAGTTTGTTTTGTAATGTTGATGTTTCTTTTCAAACACAGTAATCCAAGAGATTAGTTGTTTCAAATGGGCCATAAGAGGACCACAGCTATACAAATCAAGCTAATGCACTAGTTACTGACTGATGCGTAGGATTACAAAAACTAAAACTGATTATTTCCTGGTACCACTTGTAAGTACGAGGTAAGCAAAGTAAAGGAAGACAAGGTCTTATTATATATATATTTTATAAAAGTATATAAAACAGGTACAACTAGTTCTTCACACGAAGAGTTGTTTGATTTTTATTCAAAACTGAAAGAAAGAAGAAAAAGGGGAGCTCAAATCTAAAATTTGTAACTTAAACACATTTGTACTGTTTTATTGTCCATATTAAAGAAATACTTGATATAGCATGGAGTCATTTTTCTTATTAAAAATGTATTGAATTTAAAAAAAATATTTAAAGACTATAAAATTTCATAAATCGCTGACTTATTTCATAAATGTTTTAGCTCTGAATTTCTGCAGCCCACACATTTTCAGTAAAATGCACCTTCAAGCATGTTTTTCTTTCTTTTTCTCTTCCAGGTTTTGAGATCTCTAGTGACACTTGGCCTGCACTGGTCAAGGTCACAGATGGTAAAGGTGATCCTGAATTTGCCTTGTCCTGGTTTATTCCTCCTGGTACCACAACACCTGAAAATTCTGATCCCTTGGTCCAACTGGAAAGTAAACCTGAAGCCACCGTGTATGTCAGGTGAGAAACAAGTCCATTTATCTAGTTTTTCCCCAGAAAACCAAGAAAGACTTTAATTCAGCAGTTATTTTGTAAATCTGTAAACATGTTACCACCTAACAAATACTGAAAAGGGAGGAACATTAATTTTGGACTAAGCTTCACCAGATTCCAATTTGGGGGTCAGAAAGAGAATTAACTATGAAGTTTCACATACATAATATGCAAAATTACTTACAGAATAAACTTCAATGATAGCAAGTTTTTAAAAGCATTAAAAGGGGGGCAAAGCCTAAATCTCTTTAGTCTTTGGCCAACCTGAAAGATATCTAGAATTCTGCTTTGTTGTCTGCTCTAAGGGTTTTCGGTGGCACTCCAAGCATCCAGAGTGGCCAAGAAAATGCAAAGAAGCTTCGTGAGGCCTTGATTACAGCTGGGAAAACCTTTGATCATGACACTTACAATGGAGCTGGATATGAATCATTTTTCTCTCTTACTCACCACAATGAAATTTGGATCTACGCTGCCTGACAACAGCAGACATCGTGAGCTGAACAAAATCTTTTCATCATGTAATCAAAGTGAGTTTTTCCATAGACATCATTTACTGTTTCACTTGCAGTAAAAAATCATGCACTGTATTTTTTGGGGGGCATCCGTAGATTTTGTGTTCTACACATCTCCACAGGGATTTACTTTTCTAAGTGTGTGTTTTGTGTCTTTTTCTATTTCTTTACTGTTTGCAAAAGCCCTTGTTTTTAATTACATGCATTGGTAGAATGTTCCTTACATGAGTCAGCCCTAGAGGAACTTTCCTGCAGGTCTCCAATTACACAGAAATGCAGTTAGACTTGTTTGTGCAACAGCTGAACATACCTCCAGGGTTATTGTTTCTGGGCTACGTCCTGACATACTGGTTTATCTGCATGTAAATAAAGATTGCTCGCAAATGATAACACTTGACTACCTTAAGAAACTAAAAGATCCTCCCATTCCAAAAACATCACCCTTTCTGTTTGTTTGGATGCATAGTTACATGAAACTGCTACAGTCACAGAAACATGGCTAACTACAACTGAAATAAAAAAGCCATCTACTTTGTAATAAAAAAAAAAATTGTAGCATCTGAGCCTGTTTGTTTGTCCTTGTTTAATATTTTGAAAAACAAAAATAAATTATATATTTTTTAAAAAGCCATCTACATAGCTACACCTGAAGATTGCTAACATCTACCTTCAAAGAAGAATAGCTAACAACGCATAATCCACAGAAAGACAGCGCAGTAGGCTAGAGCAGATTTTCCAGTGAGCAACATGGGCATATGCCCACAGTTCATTACATTTTTAACTAGCTCCCACAGTAATATATTAAATACCAGGCAAAGTAAATCCCACAGATATGGAGACCAACTCTCTCTTCAGGGTGTTTTGTTGCTTTAATTAATTTATTATTAACAACAATATAAAATTATGCACAAAAGGAATTACTAAAAAAAAAAGAAAAAAAAAGTGGTTTTATTTATATATGTTTATATATAAATATATACGGTGGCCCCTAGAGACAAAGCACGTACAAACTCCAAAACACATTTCTAGCATTAATTGGACTTCCAAAACAGAGCTACCCTAGATCACTTAAATTACACAATTGAAAGCATATGTGTATGGTTTGTGAATTTACACACAAGCACTCATAGATATATTCAAATAATTTTTTTTTTTTTTTTTAAATGTTCATTTACCCGTCACTACCACACACCAAATCCGGTCGTTGGTACTTCCTGGCTTGTGTAGCCACTAGGTAACAAAAAGCTCAACACTGCCCCGTTTTTGTACGTGTTTTGGAGTTCGCGCATGTTTCGTCTCTAGGGGCCACCGTAAGTATACTTCACTCCACAAGTATTCACTCCACATAAAATGTAATAAATAAATCATATAATACAAAAAAAACAACCATTTACATTTCAACTTTTAACTATTTAAATTTTCAGCTTTTTCTTTCTAAACAAATTTAAAGTGAAACAACACAATTAAATATAAACGTGAAAAAATATGAAAACAAAAGGAAGATGCACATTCTCTGTCATATGGGCATGCATGAATAAACTTTCGGAATCCTTTATCATCCGCAACTGAAAATAGTTGTGGATCATTTTCAGGGACCAAGCAGTAAAGCATAAAGGACACAGGTGGTTTCAATTAAAAAAAAAAGGGGGGTTTTATTGACCCAAAAATATGAAAATATATTTAACAAAGCCAAAACTTAAACAGGCAGACCAATAAAAGAGGTCAACTCAATAGACTAAACTCAAGATAATAATTAACAAAACCTCAAACAAACATATGATAAACTGACCTCCTGAAATGACACACAGGGGAACTTAAATACTGGTTTAGCTAAACCAAATGACACACATGGGGGAAAAACAAGATGGCTGCCATATAACCAACTAATACAAAACAATTAAACAAACATGAAACACCCCCCAGGCAATGAAGCATGTGGTGCAATCCAATTAGGCTGTCACCCAGCCCTTTGCCACACCTTTTGCCAGATAGGAGGAGAAGCCAACCCCCAGGTAACGCAAACAAAGATAGATGTATTAATATAACATAAAACAGAACTTTGACCTTGCAAGGTTAATATGTGAGTGTGCACGCCATATAAACATTGGAAGGTGTGATGGAAAAATAAATACATTTAATAACGAAACAGTATTGAACAATAAGTAGAATATTTTAAAGTAGTGACTGTAAATTAAACTAAAGTGAATCAACGGGTGGTGAGGTGTGGAGCTTACCATGTGTGGCATGCCATCACAATCATTACTATACTTTTCTAATGTGACGTTGTTTCCCTGGCTCTCTTTCTCTCTCTTTCCCTCCTACTCTCTTGCTGTGCTACTGCGAGTGTAACTACCGCCCCTCCGGCCTCTTCCCAGCGCAAGCACAGGGCTGGCGTGCGGAGTGAAGCGGAAAAAAAGTGCAAGAGAGAGAGGGTGAGAGAAAGAAAGAAAAAAACAAAAAACCCACGGCTCCCAATAAGGAGTCGGCTCGTGTAGTTCACTTCAAAGAGTCGGCTCTAGGAGCCGTTTCGTTCGCGACCGACACATCACTACTACGTAGAGCCTGCATAAGCAGAGGTGGCAAAAGCACAGACATTCTGTACTTAAACAGAAGTACAGATACTAGTGTTAAAAAATGCTCCATTAAAAGTTGAAGTACTGATTCAACTTTCTGCAGTGTACTTTCCAGTTTTCATAAATTTCCAGTTTATCAAACACCACTGAACAGTCTAACCTCTCTTCTTCCTCTCCTGTCCTTATCTTCATCTCTGATTGAAGCTGGACCTTTAGCTAGCAACTAACTGTGAAAAACACAGCACATAAACAGTTTGTGTGTTTGCTGATGCTTGTTGAGCTGATTGAAATGTTAGATTTTAAATTGCCACTTATAAAAATATTACTCCCTTTATGCTCGCTCCTCTTCTGTAGGATTAGCTGGATGTTAAAGTTGCAACTTATAGACAGCTGCAGATGACAGATGCAAAAACCTTTGGCACAAAGGTTTTTGCATCTGTCATCTGTTTTTATGTCACATCTCCTGGTGATAAATACACAAACAGGACTTCATGTGTTACTGTTTGGGCCCAAATGAGTTGAAGGCTCGCAGTGGTGCAAATAACTCCCCTCAAATGCATTAAACCAAACGTAATGGGCCCATTTTGAAAATGTAAGGAATAGAAAGTACATGTATTTGTTTAAAAATGTAAAGAATAAAAGTAAAAAGTAGTCAGAAAGAAAACTACTCAAGTAGAGTACAGGTACCTGAAAATCATGCTTAAGTAGAGTAACAAAGTATTTCTACTTTGTTGTGCATAAGTAGCCAAATTTGTTGCCAACATTTATGCTTGTGGGTGGTTAGATATATATATGTTAATTACTGTGTGTGTCCCGATGTGCTGGCCCTTAGGATAAGATTTTTTTCCTTCTGAGTTCACACTCTTTGTTGTGGTAAATTCTGTTTTATTTGTTTGTTTGTTTGTTTGCTTGTTTGTTTTTCAGAGCGAAACATATTTGTCCTGAGACTTTTCTACTTCTTCGTTCATGCCCTAACATCCATTTCATTAGTCTCAACAATCTCATGACATTTGTGGGTTCTTATATTTATGCTGTTATTTTATTTATTTACTTTTTAAACTGAGATAATTATTGCTATTCTTAAAAAAATGCAGAGATAAAGTAGCAATAAATGCACTGGAATTAGCCAGTGCAGGCTGTGTCTACCTGACGTGTAGTTACATTTCTTGGAAGGTGCATTAAGGTTATGGGGTAGGGGTTTACAGTTACATTGTTAGTTATGTTGTACATTTTTTCACACGTGTCTAAATCAGGCATAACTTCACAGCTTCTCATCTGACAGGTGCAGCTAATGCCAGTTAATGAGCTGAGCTATTTGAATATTAGCATCTGATT
>NW_024583337.1:0-1058 GCF_018398535.1 Haplochromis burtoni
TTTTTGCATTATGGATTGTTTTCTTATTCTCTTGTGGTGCTTTTGTTGGTTATGATGATGATGATTATTAATCTATGTTTTAGTTATTCTTGTTTAGGGATTAGTTCTTAGGTTTTGTGTTCTCATGTTTTTTACTGGTTTAGTTCAGTGTCTAGTCTGTCTCTCTCTATCCAGTCCGTGTCTTAGTTTACTGTGTATTGTTTCCTGTTTTATTTTGAAGGATTGTGTTTTATGTCAGTGTGTCCAGCTTCGATCCCCTGACTCGTTAGCCCCAATCTCTCCCAGCTGTGTCTCCCTCCTGTTTTCCATTCCCTGATTACTTCCCTGTGTATATTAGCCCTGTGTTTGCCCTTGCTCAGTGCCGCATCATACTGTCGGATGTGTGTTTTATACTGTGGTCAATATTTTCGTGTTCAGTTCATGTTTTAATTTCTCCAGCAATAAAGCTGAGGTTTTGAGTTACAATTCTGTGTTTGTGTTTTGGAGGAAGGAAGGTTCAGGACTTAAGCAATCAGCATCATGGGCTCATCCGGTTAGAATAAGAATAAGCAGTCATCTAATTATTCTCAGGGTTTTCCTTTTATTCTCCAAATCAATAAGGCAAAGGAGGAAGGAAAGAAAGACACACATGGACTGCTCTCTAAAAAGGACATAAAGTATGATTTAAGTAACTCAAAATGATACATGAACTCAGGAGACTCAAAGAGAAACTCACCTCAGCTGCCGTCCCATGTGGGAGTGAAGAAAGCGTGAGGGGTAGGTGAGTGCAGTCCTTATATAACGAGTGACAGGTGAGTGCAATTAAGGCCAAGCACCACACCCAATCAAAGGTGAGGAAAAGAAACAAGGTGCATCTGGTGAAGTGAATGTGCTAGAAGGTGAGCCTTTACAACAGTTTGAGTCCTGCATTTGGATCCTCATCTCCGCCTGCCCGCACACAGAACCCTCTATTTAAAATCCAACTCTTACCTGAACTCTCCTGCCTTTCTGTCTCTCTTGCTGCCTTGTAACGCACCAGGTTAAAAACTGGTTATGGACAAATCAAGTGTGTGATCATG